>NW_011494392.1:781008-782423 GCF_000754665.1 Bison bison bison | reverse complement strand
TATGGTACTGGCACAAAGACAGAAATATAGATCAATGGAACAAAATAGAAAGCCCAGAGATAAATCCATGCACCTATGGACAATTTATCTATGACAAAGGAGGCAAGAACATACAATGGAGAAAAGACAATCTCTTTAACAAGTGGTGCTGGGAAAACTGGTCAACCACTTGTAAAAGAATGAAACTAGAATACTTTCTAACACCATATAGAAAAATAAACACAAAATGGATAAAGATCTAAACATAAGACCAGAAACTATAAAACTCCTAGAGGAGAACATAGGCAAAACACTCTCCAACATAAATCACAACAGGATCCTCTATGACCCACCTCCCAGAACATTGGAAATAAAAGAAAAAATAAACAAATGGGACCAAATTAAAATTAAAAGCTAATGCACAACAAAGAAAATGCTAAGCAAGGTGAAGAGACAGCCTTCAGAGTGGGAGAAAATAATAGCAAATGAAGCAACTGACAAAGAATTAATCTCAAACATATGCAAGCAACTCCTGCAGCTCAATTTCAGAAAAATAAACGACCCAATTAAAACATGGGCCAAAGAACTAAACAGACGTTTCTCCAAAGAAAACATATAGATGGCTGCTGATACTGCTGCTGCTAATTCGCTTCAGTCGTGTCCAACTCTGTACGATCCCATGGACGGCAGCCCACCAGGCCCCACCGTCCCTGGTATTCTCCAGGCAAGAATACTGGAGTGGGTTGCCATTTCCTCCTCCAATGCATGAAAGTGAATAGTGAAGGTAAAGTCACCCAGTTGTGTCCAACTCTTAGCGACCCCATGGACTGCAGCCTACCAGGCTCCTCCATCCATGGGATTTTCCAGGCAAGAGTACTAGAGTGGGTTGCCATTGCTTTTTCCATACGGATGGCTAACAAACACATGAAAAGATGCTGAACATCACTCATTATCAGAGTAATGCAAATCAAAACCACAATGAGGTACCATTTTACATCAGTGAGAATGGCTGCTATCCAAAAGCATACAAGCAATAAATTCTGGAAAGGGTGTGGAGAAAAGGGAACCCTCTTACACTGTTGGTGGGAGTGCAAACTAGTTCAGTCACTATGGAGAACAGTACGGAGATTCATTAAAAAAACTGGAAATAGAACTGCCATACGACCCAGCAATCCCACTGCTGGGCATACACACTGAGGAAAAAAGAAATGAAAGAGACATGTGTACCCCAATGTTGATTACAGATCCAATCAGATCAGATCAGTCGCTCAGTCATGTCCGACTCTTCATGACCCCATGAATCGCAGCACGCCAAGCCTCCCTGTCCATCACCAACTCCCAGAGTTCACTCAGACTCATGTCCATCGAGTCAATGATGCCATCCAGCCATCTCATCCTCTGTCGTCCCCTTCTCCTCTTGCCCCCAATCCCTCCCA
>NW_011494392.1:780572-780908 GCF_000754665.1 Bison bison bison | reverse complement strand
AGTCCAAGGGACTCTCAAGAGTCTTCTCCAACACCACAGTTCAAAAACATCAATTCTTTGGCGCTCAGCCTTCTTCACAGTCCACCTCTCACATCCATACATGACCACAGGAAAAACCATAGCCTTGACTGGATGGACCTTTGTTGGCAAAGTAATGTCTCTGCTTTTCAATATGCTATCTAGATTGGTCATAACTTTCCTTCCAAGGGGTAAGCGTATTTTAGTTTCATGGCTGCAGTCACCATCTGCAGTGATTTTGGAGACCAGAAAAATAAAGTCTGACACTGTTTCCACTGTTTCCCCATCTATTTCCCATGAAGTGATGGGACTGGATGC
>NW_011494392.1:777770-780048 GCF_000754665.1 Bison bison bison | reverse complement strand
ACTCTCCACTTTCACCTTCATCAAGAGGCTTTTTAGTACCTCTTCACTTTCTGCCATAAGGGTGGTGTCATCTGCATATCTGAGGTTATTGGTATTTCTCCTGGCAATCTTGATTCCAGCTTGTGTTTCTTCCAGCCCAGCATTTCTCATGATGTACTCTGCATATAAGTTAAATAAAAGGGTGACAATATACAGCCTTGACGTACTCCCTTTCCTATTTGGAACCAGTCTGTTGTTCCATGTCCAGTTCTAACTGTTGCTTCCTGACCTGCATACAAATTTCTCAAGAGGCAGATCAGGTGGTCTGGTATTCCCATCTCTTTCAGAATTTTCCACAGGTTATTGTGATCCACACAGTCAAAGGCTTTGGCATAGTCCATAAAGCAGAAATAGAAGCTTTTCCGGAACTCTCTTGCTTTTTCCATGATCCAGGGGGTGTTGGCAATTTGATCTCTGGTTCCTCTGCCTTTTCTAAAACCAGCTTGAACATCAGGAAGTTCACAGTTCACATATTGCTGAAGCCTGGCTTGGAGAATTTTAAGCATTACCTTACTAGCGTGTGAGATGAGTGCAATTGTGCGGTAGTTTGAGCATTCTTTGGGATTGCCTTTCTTTGGGATTGGAATGCAAACTGACCTTTTTCAGTCCTGTGGCCATTTCTGAGTTTTCCAAATTTGCTGGCATATTAAGTGCAGCACTTTCACAGCATCATCTTTCAGGACCTGGAACAGCTCAACTGGAATTCAATCACCTCCACCAGCTTTGTTCGTAGTGATGCTTTCTAAGGCCCACTTGACTTCACATTCCAGGATGTCTGGCTCTAGGTCATTGATCACACCATCATGATTATCTGGGTCGTGAAGATCTTTTCTGTACAGTTCTTCTGTGTATTCTTGTCATCTCTTCTTAATATCTTCTGCTTCTGTTAGGTCCATACCATTTCTGTCCTTTATCGAGCTCATCTTTGCATGAAATGTTCCTTTGGTATCTCTGATTTTCTTGAAGAGATCTCTAGTCTTTCTCATTCTGTTGTTTTCCTCTATTTCTTTGCATTGATCACTGAAGAAGGCTTTCTTATCTCTTCTTGCTATTCTTTGGAACTCTGCATTCAGATGCTTATATCTTTCCTTTTCTCCTTTGCTTTTCACTTCTCTTCTTTTCACAGCTATTTGTAAGGCCTCCTCAGACAGCCATTTTGCTTTTTTGCATTTCTTTTCCACGGGGATGGTCTTGATCCTGTCTCCTGTACAATGTCACGAACCTCAGTCCATAGTTCATCAGGCACTCTATCTATCAGATCTAGGCCCTTAAATCTATTTCTCACTTCCACTGTACAATCATACGGGATTTGATTTAGGTCATACCTGAATGGTCTAGTGGTTTTCCCTACATTCTTCAATTTAAGTTTGAATTTGGCAATAAGGAGTTCATGGTCTGAGCCACTGTCAGCTCCTGGTCTTGTTTTTTGTTGACTGTATAGAGCTTCTCCATCTTTGGCTGCAAAGAATATAATAAATCTGATTTCGGTGTTGACCATCTGGTGATGTCTATGTATAGAGTCTTCTCTTGTGTTGTTGGAAGAGGGTGTTTGTTATGACCAGTGCATTTTCTTGTTAAAACTCTATTAGTCTTTGCCCTGCTTCATTCCTTATTCCAAGACCAAATTTGCCTGTTACTCCAGGTGTTTCTTGGCTTCCTACTTTTGCATTCCAGTCCCCTATAATGAAAAGGACATCTTTTTTGGGTGTTAGTTCTAAAAGGTCTTGTAGGTCAGCTTCTTCAGCATTACTGGTTGGGGCATAGACTTGGATTACTGTGATATTGAATGGTTTGCCTTGGAAATGAACAGAGATCATTCTGTCATTTTTGAGATTGCATCCAAGTACTGCATTTCAGACTCTTTTGTTGACCGCGATGGCTACTCCATTTCTTCTGAGGGACTCCTGTCTGCACTAGTAGATGTAATAGTCATCTGAGTTAAATTTACCCATTCCAGTCCATTTCAGTTCACTAATTCCTAGAATGTTGACATTCACTCTTGCCATTTCTTGTTTGACCACTTCCAATTTGCCTTGATTCATGGACCTGACATTCCAGGTTCCTATGCAATATTGCTCTTACAGCATTGGACCTTGCTTCTATCACCAGTCACATCTACAGCTGGGTATTGTTTTTGCTTTGGCTCCATCCCTTCATTCTTTCTGGAGTTATTTCTCCACTGATCTCCAGTAGCATATTGGGTACCTACTGACCTGGGGAGTTTCTCTTTCAGTATCCT
>NW_011494392.1:745684-777670 GCF_000754665.1 Bison bison bison | reverse complement strand
CAGATGTCCCCACCATGACCTGCCCATCTTGGGTTGCCCCACGGGCATGGCTTAGTTTCATTGAGTTAGACAAGGCTGTGGTCCTAGTGTGATTAGATTGACTAGTTTTCTGTGATTATGGTTTCAGTGTGTCTGGCCTCTGATGCCCTCTTGCAACACCTACCATCTTACTTGGGTTTCTCTTACCTTGGGCGTGGGATATGTCTTCACAGCTGCTCCAGTAAAGCGTAGCCAATGCTCCTTACCTTGGACGAGGGGTATCTCCTCACTGCCGCCCTTCCTGACCTTCAACGTGGGATAGCTCCTCTAGGCCCTCCTGTGCCCGAGTAGCCATGGCCTGGGGTTGGTCCTCCCGGCCACCGCCCCTGGCCTCGGGCATGGGGTAGCTCCTCCCACCCACCGCCCCTGGCCTCGGGCTTAATGGCGTGGGGTATCTCCTCCCGGCTGCCGCCCCTAACCCTGGACGTGGGGTAACTCCTCTCCGCCGTTCCTGTGCCGTCACAGTCTGGCGCTCTCGGGCACTGCCCCGACCTCGGACGTGGGGTAACTCCTCTTGGCCGCTGACCTTCAGGCATGGGGTCCTCCCGGCTTCTGCCCCTGACCTCCAACGTGGGGTAGCTCCTCTCGGCCGCGCTTAGCGCGCCCGTTGCAGCCCCCTGCACTTTAGCACGCCCATCGCAGTTCATCACAGCACTGTTTATAATAGCCAGAACATGGAGGCAACCTGGATATCCATCAGAAGACAAATGGATAAGAAAGATGTGGTACATATACACGATGGAGTATTATTCAGCCATTAAAAAGAATACATTTGAATCAGTTCTAATGAAGTGGATGAAACTGGGAGCCTATTTTATAGAGTGAAGTAAGCCAGAACGAAAAACACCAATACAGTATACTAACACATATATACGGAGAAGGCAATGCCACCCCACTCCAGCACTCTTGCCTGGAAAATCCCATGGACGGAGGAGCCTGGTGAGCTGCAGTCCATGGGGTCGCTAAGAGTCAGACATGACTGAGTGACTTCACTTTCACTTTTCACTTTCATGCATTGGAGAAGGAAATGGCAACCCACTCCAGTGTTCTTGCCTGGAGAATCCCAGGGACGGTGGAGCCTGGTGGGCTGCCATCTATGGGGTCGCACAGAATCGGACACGACTGAAGTGACTTAGCAGGAGTAGCAGCAGCAACGCATATATATGGAATTTAGAAAGATGGTAACAATAACCCTGTATACGAGACAGCAAAGGAGACACAGATGTATAGAACAGTTTTATGGACTCTGTGGGAGAAGGTGAGGGTGTGATGATTTGGGAGAATGGCATTGAAATATGTATAATATCATATGTCAAATGAATTGCCAGTCCAGGTTCGATGCATGATAGAGGATGCTTGGGGCTGGTGCACTGGGATGACCCCGAGGGAAAGTATGGAGAGGGAGGTGGAAGGGGGGTTCAGGATGGGGAACATGTGAACACCCGTGGTGGATTCATGTTGATGTATGACAAAATCAATACAATATTGTAAAGTAATTAGCCTCCAATTAAAATAAATACATTTATATTAAGAAAACAAAACAAGTTAGTAACTAAATAACAATACCACAATAGAGAGTAGCTCCCACTCTCTGCAACTAGAGAAAGCCCACAAAGCAACAAAGACCCAACAAGCCATAGATAGATAAATCTTTAAAAATTAAAAAAAAAAATAAAAGAATAAGAATTACAGCTGATTCCTGAATGCTTTGCATGACCCACCTCATAGTCCTGCCACCAGCGTATTTCTAACACTGGGATTCACCAGCTTCACGGGGGCAGGAGTAACATCCCTGTGCACTGCACCCCATGACCTCATGCAACAGCTTCCATGGAAAAGCTGGTCATGTGGGCCCCAAACCAGGAAGGCCCATGTTGAGTTTCAACATTCACCCTCTGGCAGTTTGTAACCTCATCTTGAAATAATGCCTCAAAATGCCTGAAATAAATGAAGAGAATTGCCAAGGAAAACTGTTGCTTTCAAATTTTAATTCTATTATGAACACATTGGGAACTTCAGAACTACTGGGGTTTCCATGGCAAAGAAGAGTTGCAATGGCTGAGGTCTCTAGCATACGAGGTATAAAACCTACATACATGGCTGGACCTGGCTTAGGACAAATCTCTGCCTGAGGTGACCATGGAGGATCCTGTGACCTGTGAGTAAACAAAGGAATCTCTTCAGCTACCCATATTGTGTGTCCTATGACCACCAAGAGTTGGGGTAAGAAGACAATTGTATCTCTTTGTAGCCAATCAAGTCCTTTTGTGGGTAGAATCTCAAAGTGTAAGAGGTCAAGCTAACCACTGGGGGACTACTGGGCTGACTCAGCACAGGGAAGAGGAGAAGGGACAGCCAGATCTTACCTTCAATTCACTGTCCTCCTGCATCTAAGCCACAGATCACAAAAAGAGGGGTTTTGGAAACTTTGGACAAGTAAGATTCTGTGGCTGATCCTGAGTATCAAATAGCTGTTTGTCTATTTAGAACAAGTCATGAGCAAGGAAGGCCAGCTCATCGCTCAACCCTGTTTATCACTGGGTGGGTGGATGCTGATTTGAATGGACCCATTGCAGGAGTCAGTAGCCAGTAGCATCCCCCATCTCGACATTTGTACAGAGGACCATACTAAGAGTTTGATATTATATATTACTTTCTGAGAACCACATCCTTGGTTTCCAATTGCTTGGGACCTATGACCTTAGTATTGTGTGTAAAACCATAAATTCCTCTTCGAATTAAAAAAAAAGGAAGAAAAGGCCTGCTGACCCTCTGTCATTCTGTTTGTTTAATTTCTTGATGCAGTTGTAAACTCACTCAAAGCAAATAGAAATTGTAAAACTTTCCTTTATCTTAGGAGCAGTAACTTCATTTCCCTAAAATAAAAGTCAGTCTCTTTACTGTAAAGCCCAGCACACACATATTCCTGAATTTGGGCTTTGCTGTGTGTTGGAATGCTCCAAGGGAGCAGTCATCTACAAAGCCATAAACAAACTCACTGAATACTGAGGATAAGCTTTTTGTTATTCTCCTTTTTTTCTGTGGGTTTGGCTATTGAATTGCAATGACCACTGTTCCTTTTTTAATGCACTTTATGCTGCTTCCCATCACTGCCCGTTTTTATCATCTCTTTTCATTGATGGAAGCTTCTAAAGTCACTGCGTCGGCCCTTCCCTCAATTCTGTCTCCCACAGTGAAGCGTGGTGATTTCTCACAGTACCTGGTCAGAGACTTAGAATAAGGAGCTATTACAGCTTCAATTGGAAACTGTGGAAAAATCAGAAGTCATTCTCAGATAGTTAACGGCATTTGGTCCGAGATTAAACTGCATGAAATGGAGCATTTGGGTCATTGGATAGACATGGCAAATAGCAAAATATAATAAACAGACTCCAGTCTTTACATCCAAGGCTCCCCAAACAAAAGAAGTGCTTTGCATGGCTGCTGCAGACACCCAGATAGGCTTTTTATTTCTAAATATCCTGATTAATTTTGCAAGTGTGCCTGGCTTGGAAATGCCCCAAAACATCACTGCCCAGTGAACTTCTGTAAACTTGCATCTTCATTAGGGGCAATATAATCTATTCGTTGCAGATTCATTTACCCTTAGCCCATCAAATTGTTGTTTGGTGGGAGCTGTTCAGGGCCCCTGAAGCTCTGGGCTATTTTAACGAGCCAGTTCAAGCTTCCATTTCTCTGTGCAACAAAAGGATGTATTTGACTATAGTATATGCTGTTAACAGTCAACTAATCCAGACAGGCCATGTTTTGGATGTACAGAGCACATAAATCAAGCCATAGACATACTCTTTCTTTGTTTTTTCCATATTGCTCCATACATGAAAAAAAAAAAGCAGTAAGACACCACTTCCACCTACTCTATGAAGTGGTAGAGGGTAACACAACTTTGCTTTCAGCACCCAGCCCCAATCATATCTAAACTCTGGACTGACCCTTCAGTGTGGAAGTTTGAGAGTGCCCAGCACTCCCTGGTATTCAACTTCTACATCTCCCCCCATCCCTGTGAGCTCATAGCTTTCCTTTGATGCAATGCTTCCTCCTTCTCTCTCTCCAACAATCAGTTATGAAGGATTGCTTTTGCTCCATCAGGGAATTTCTTAGGATGACCTCCATCTCCTTGCTGATATCTCCTTCTATAAACTTGTCAAGCCCATGGAAAATTACTACTACCACCAAAATAATTGGCATATATTGTAAGTCTTGAGGCCAAGTTCTGGTGGGCTGGGCTTGACCAGGCACCATGTCCTCTCAGGAAATAATAGCTACACAGCTGCACAGGGAGCAGGGACAGGTCTATGGGTTTTGTTCAAGTCCAACCTGGGAAGAAACACAAGCCTCCACCTTGCAGAACACACACCTCTACTTCATTCTGCAATGATGGAGAAAATAAACCATGTGACTGTCTTTATCTGCAGAGACAAGGAGAGAAAATGCTATGAAAAAAAAGTTCATTAACTATTTTTTCCCAAAATTAATTTTTAGCTATTTTTTCTTAAGCTTCTGAGAACAAATCAACTAAACCCTCTTGGCTACCTTCTAATTTGCTTGTGGCTCTTGAGGTCTGAAGTCACTGATACTTTGATATCTAGTAAGTGCCATCTTCTTGCTTGACAAGAAAAAGTTACTTGCACAGCCTAGAACACTTTCCAAGCTGGAAAGACACGATGACCAAATGACCAAACTCAGCATCACCCAAATTAAAAAGGGAAAACAGGGGGAAGAAAAAAATGCAGTTTCCCACCAATAAACATCCATGTCTTCTGTGGGCAGAGCAACAAACTACAGACAGACTCCTGAGTATTTAAGGAGATGAGTATTTAAGGAGACAACATGTGCAAGAGACAGCTACAGATGAGATGCACTTTCTGAAATTCTACTGGGCCTACTAAGGCTATATTGGAATAAAACCAACTGGATGGTAGAAACCATGTTTTGTATGCCTGTCTCTGCTATTTTGGGACCTGAAACTGCCCAGAAACTTTCATCCAGGCTCTACCCCTGGCTCTTCAATACCCTGATTCCTCAAATGGCCCACGATGAGCAGAGTAAGAGTGCCTACTACACGGTGCCCATGGTGTGAACTCTTGATTATACCAACATAGGCATTTAAGTGAGTAAAATGTCAGGATGGAGTCCTTGCTCTATCACACTCCAGCTGTGACACTGGGCAGTCATTGAACCACAAGAAGAAAATTCCCATTTCCTTATCTATAAAATAGGATGATAATAATACCTACCTCATTGGGCTATTGTAAGGATAATAGGAGATAATACTAATGCTTAGTAGAGTTTCGTGCACATCTTAAGCCCTCAATAAGTGTTAGCTACCATTATCATTTTTATTAAATGATTCTGGTGTAAAATTTGGCATCTCTCAGGGGAGTTTGAAAGGATTTCGGTTCTTAACCTCCCACATATTGGATTTTAATGGTGGAATTCCAAACACCTTAAAAAACCTAAAGGGGTGGAGATCGAGGTTGTTGTTTTCTGAGGTTTTATTGTTTATTTTTTTGGGTAGAGGGGTACCCAAGTTATAAAATGCTCTGTTGGCATTTAAGTTTGCTAATGAATTCAGTGTCTAAGATTGATTTCTTTTTAATCCCTACTTGAAAAACCATTTTTAAGTGTTCAATGTGATTTGAGAATGTGGGGGTTCAGAAAGCATAGCCTCGTCCCAGCCCTGAACAGCACTGGACTATAAAAAAGGCTTATTATAGAAGGCAGGCTCTATATCTCATGAAGGGGCACTAATTCATTCCTATGCAAGGAAGTCTTTTTTCCCATTATTAATGAATATTTTTAATCCTAAGAATATCGCACAGACTTAGTCACACATGACTGCACCCATTTTGTTTCAAAATTTAAAGAAATCATTTTGACTGAGGTTAATCCTTGCCTTTTTTTTTTTTTTTTCTTGGAACAAAGAAAGTATAGTATTCTTAACAGAAACAGCTATCAAACTTTTCACCATATATCTTAAAAATGATCACAGATAAATGCCAAGGTCCAGGTTTCTGTCCATATATCTATACTGTTTCCAAGCTGTGCTCTTATTAAGCCCTTCACCCTTCCTTCACTAATTCACTCATTCTCAGCACACACTGGATCCAGTAACAGCTACTAAAAGAGGTAAACACGACAAATAAGAATAAGAAAGTCTCAAAAAATACTTAAATAATTTCAAATTTTAATAGAAGATCATTACAAAAGTAATATCCAGATGGATTAAAGCTCGCCTTGACATAAAAAATTGCCAGGAGGAATAACAATAACCTCAGATATACAGATGACACCACTTACAGCAGAAAGCAAAGAAGAATTTAGGAGACTCTTGATGAAAGTGAAAAAAGAGAGTAAAAAATTGGCTTAAAACTCAACATTAAGAAAACTAAGATCATAGCAATTGGTCCCATCACTTCATGGCAAATAGATGGGGAAACAGTGGAAACAGTGATAGACTTTATTTGGGGGGGCTCTAAAATCACTGCAGATGGTAACTGCAGCCCTGAAATTAAGACACTTGCTCCTTGGAAGAAAAGTTATGAACAATCTAGACAACCAGATTAAAAGGCAGAGACATTACTTTGCCAACAAAGATCTGTCTAATCAAAGTTATGTTTTTTCCACAGTCAGGTATGGATGTGAGAGTTGGACTATAAAGAAAGCTGAGCCCTGAAGAATTGATGCTTTTGAACTGTAGTGTTGGAGAAGACTCTTGAGAGTCCCTCGGACAGCAAGGAGATCCAACTAGTCCATCCTAAAGGAAATCAGTCCTAAATATTCATTGGAAGGACTGATGTTGAAGCTAAAACTCCAATACTTTGGCCACTTTATGCGAAGAGTTGACTCATTGGAAAAGACCTTGATGCTGGGAAATATTGAAGATAGGAGGAGAAGGGGATGACAGAGGATAAGATGGTTGGATGGCATCACCGACTCAATGGGCATGAGTTTGAGTAAACTCCAGGATTTGGTGATGGACAGGGAGGCCTGCCTGCTGTGTTCCATGAGGTTGCAAAGAGTCGGACACAACTGAGCAACTAAACTGAACTGAGTCAAAGCTATGACTTTTCCAGTAGTCATGCATGGATGTGAGAGTTGAACTGTAAAGAAAGCTGAGCACTGAAGAATTGATGCATTTGGTCTGTGATGTTGGAGAAGACTCTTGAGAGTCCCTTGGACTGCAAGGAGATCCAACCAGTCTATCTTAAATGAAATCAATCCTGAATATGCATTGGAAGGACTGATGCTAAAGCTGAAACTCCAATACCTTGGCCACCTGATGCGAAGAACTGACTCATTAGAAAAAGACCCTGATGCTGGAAAAGATTGAAGGCAGGAGGAAAAGGGGATGACAGAGGATGAGATGGTTGGCTGCCATCACCGACTCAATGGACATGAGTCTGAGTAGGCTCCAGGAGTTGGTGATGGACAGGGAAGCCTGGTGTACTATGGTCCATGGGGTGGCAAAGAGTCGGAGACAACTGAGCAACTGAACTGAACTGAACTGAACCAAACTGACATAAAAAGTGAACCCAGAAACTATAAAGAAGTAAAACATATTGGGCTATATAACAATTAAAATTGTGTATATTTCAAGATGTCATAAATGATACCAATACACAAATAACAGTTTAGGAAAAATGTAGATAACAAATAGGTTAATGTGTTAAATAAATAATATGGAGCCCCTATAAACCCTTGGACTGCAAGGAGATCCAACCAGTCCATTCTGAAGGAGATCAGCTCTGGGATTTCTTTGGAAGGAATGATGCTGAAGCTGAAACTCCAGTACTTTGTCCACCTCATGCGAAGAGTTGACTCATTGGAAAAGACTCTGATGTTGGGAGGGATTGGGGGCAGAAGGAGAAGGGGAAGACAGAGGATGAAATGGCTGGATGGCATCACTGACTCGATGGATGTGAGTCTGAGTGAACTCTGGGAGTTGGTGATGGACAGGGAGGCCTGGCATGCTGCGATACATGGGGTTGCAAAGAGTCAGACACGACTGAGCGACTGAACTGAACTGATCTGAACTGATAAACCTGTGAGAACAACAACAAAAAAGAATCTCTATTGGCTTATCTGGTGGCTCAGATGGTAAAGAATCTGCCTGCGATGCAGGTGACCCAAGCTCGATCCCTGAGTTGGGAAGATCCCCTGGAGAAGGGAATGACTGCATGCTCCAGTATTCTTGCTTGGAAAATTCCATGAACAGAGGAGTCTGGCAGGCTACAGTCCATCAGGTTGCAAAGAGTCAGACACAACTGAGAGATTAACAATTTCATTCAAAGAATTGCCCTAATATTGTTTTCAAAATTTCTTCACCCACATGATAAGATTATTCTGTCATTTGTAGCCACTGGCCAGGAGATTTGCAATGACAAAGTTAGTGTGGAGTGAGGTGAGGGGATTGGAGGAAACATGATCCTTTTAAGGTTTCCATAGCCCATATCTATTGATTTGTGTTCAAAATTGCTGACTTTTCCATTTTAATGAAAATATTTCTTGTTTCTTCCATCCCCACCAAATCAAGAATTCCATACATTGGGACTGTTTATCATTCTTACATGGGTAATGTAACATCACTCCACCCAGTACCAATGCAAGCTTGATGCAGAGGCAAGGAGTCACCTGCCCTCATGATGTGAAATACATGCCCTTGTGGGAAAGTTTATTTCTTCCAAAATATACATTTCTTTCCTTGTATCTTCATGAAAATGTGAATTAGAGATGTATTTGTTTTTACCAGTCTCCCTTTTACATCATTACCCATTCTAGTCTGATACAGTACATCCATTAGTCACTAGTTATACTGGGAACTCACTTGATCACCTGTTTGCTAAATACCAGGCAATTAGTGCATTGCTGGTGGAATTGGGGAGGAGACTTTACTTTGAAGATTGCAACCCTTCTGGATACCACCTAGGAACTTCAGTTCCTGGAGGGAGGCTTTCTGCAGGCCAGCAGAAGTTAGCATCGAGGAACTGAAGGTGGAGGAAAAAATGTTGGCTTATAAGAGGAGTATTAAAAATTAGGTAAAGGAGCACCACTTTGATCTGGGCTGTAAGCCTTGCCTTTCCCAAATCTGACTGCTCTTACCCCCTTTGGAAAGTTCTAATAACTCTCTGAGCAATGGTGACTTATGGCCAAGGAGAAACTAACTGTGAATGCCATTTGGGGGTTGGAAAACATAAAAATTCTCTTTGTATTTGTGCAGTTATTATTTTCCAATTTCCTCTGATCCAAGTTATTTATGAGCTTTTTAGTGTGGCCGGCACGGGGCTGAGTACAGCTCCTAGAAAAATGTGGTTATAGACCTTGATGCCTGCTGGTTAAAAATACACGGGACTCTTATAAATACACAGACCCTGCCTCTAGTCACTCACAGGGCTATTATCCAGACGTGCGCCTGCCTTGCCTTGAAGACGTTGTTCTCAGATTACAGACTGTACTCTCCTTTCTCTGACTGCACAGGGAATGTAAGGAAAAGGAAGAAGGAAATGAAAAGTATGAGACTGATTTTAGCCTCACACTAAACTGTTTCGTTTACAGTTTAAGACAAGGAGAGGGAAAATCACATTTGTGTGGAGTGGGGGGTGGGCCAGGAAGGGCAATGTGGAGGAGGAAGCAGAGGCAGAGGAGGAGACAATGAAGCTGAACGTCAGCGCTGGTGAGACAATTGGTGAAAATGTTAAAGGATTTGGGAAAAGGGGAGAGTGAACCAATCTTAGTACAAGTGACTACATGTGAAACACCACCACTTTTCACCTTACTCTCTGAAATACATTAGAATTGTTTTTCTTTTCCCATTTTACATTCACATTCATTTTAAAGGTGAATTAATGGAAAATTGACTTTCTTCAGGGTTGTGGAGATTACGGTTTTAGCATTTATAGGAAGTGGCAGTAGCAGTTCTGGCCTTACTCGCCTATGTTGGAGCCATATACATGAAGCTGGGGTTCTAGAACTCTGACCTTCACCCAACACAACCAGAAGCATGGTACAGCCCCATCTTGGATTATGACTTCCAGCAAGCATTGCCTAAGTGGAGCTTCTCTTGAAAAGAGCCATTTTCAAGGGAGTAAATAATGCTTGCGGAAGGAAGAAGCACCAGAGGTTCTTAATTAAATGCTTCCTGCATTCTTGATCTTGTCTTAGATGCTGAAGATGAGCTTCCATGAAGCAACGAGTGGACATGGATTTGCCTTCTTATGGGAGATATGCTAGTGGGAGGGACTACTGATGATAAGTGCTATGAAGAAATCACAGCAGGACGAGCAGATTATAACTGGTGAGGGTGGTCAGGGAAGTCTCATCAGAGGAAGTGACATTTATGTGAAGGGCTGAATAAAACTGGGGCACAAACTTCTGGTGTTCAAGACAGCCAGAACTTCTTACCTACCCAAATCCAGAACCGATGAAGAGATATGCAGTTACATGTGTCATTAGCCTGGCAGAAAGAATATAGCACCTTTAAAAGTGGACTGAAAGCTCATTTAATGAAGGGGCTACTGATGAACACGTAGAGTGGATTCAGGACAGCCAACCAGGCATTGACTATGACAGGATCAGTAACAGTAGGAGCCACACCACCCTCTGGTCTGCAGGGTCTGGGAAGGGGAAGAGTTATTAAAATTGGGAAAGAAGGGGGACTGCTGGATTAGAGGCTGTGGCCTCTAATTAGAGGGGTGGAACTGCTGCCAACTGGTGGCACAGCAGGAAGGGATCAGGGGAACAAATAGACATCCAATCTTCTTCTTTCTCTTATATTCTGATCTTTTTCTGGTGCCTCCCATTGGTCTAACCTAACTAAAAACCAGTAGGCAATGGAGCCCTGGACAGAGACAATTGAAAGAGAGTAGATAAAAGGATAAATGGAAAATACTCTGTACAAACAAGGAGCAAAGCATGTGGCATTTAAAATATCACCCCTGATACTTACAATGCAGATGTTATCCTGTATGTAACAGAAAGGACGTGGAATCTGATGGAGAGTCAGATGGAGTCTGATGAAAAATAATCTTGGATCACTGGGAAGAAGGGAGCGAGGACTGTAAATGGGCATTGAGAAGGAGTATGAAAGAATTGGAAGAGAAACCAAAAGCAAACATCATTTTCTCTGCTCACAGTGTTTTCTAGAGCTAGCTGAGGCAAGGCGAGGGGAAGGTGCATAGATACTGCGACACTGTAAGCTGTGTTATTTCCAGCTGCCTCTGAAGCCTTGGGCTTTATCTCTGATAGGCAGCTTGCTGTCATGTTCTGCGATTGTAATAATAGCAGCAGAGATAAGCACTTTTGAAAGAGATCGCTGTGGAGATGAATAGATCGGATGGTTTCATAGCACTTTTCCCAGTTACAACTTTCATGTTAACTGTTTTTTTTTTTTTTTTCTCACGTAAAATTTGCTGTATTTAAAGCACATTGAGACATTAAAAATAAGAGAAAATTGTTCTTACCTGGCTTTTGATTAAAGTAATGAGTACCTTTCATCTCTTTCCATTGGCTAAGACAATTAAATTCTAAAAAGCTTAGTCACCCTGAATTCAATGACTGTCTCTAATTGAAGCATGCAGGCACCATTCAAGTTAGCCCCTCAGCAATGACCTCAAACAAAACTCCTAATCCTTTCTCCTATTGACTCACAGAAAAATGTTGTCAGCTAAGAGGTAACATAACCGGATCTAACCTAGAAAGCCCATGTGTTTTAGTGAATGAAGACAAATCCATGTGGGTCAGGTGGGTTCCAGATTTTCACTTTGCCAGGTGAGATCTTAGCTCAGTCCTAGGCGTTTATCAAATACACACTGTGTATCAGAAGAAGAAAGTAAAACTCAAGGATTTTCACCCAAACTGACTCAATTAATAGCAACCTGAGACAAGAATTTAGAGATGCTGTTTAGACTCTCTGCACTGAACCACCTTCAGATTTCACAATTCAGTTCCAATCCTAACGAGTTAATGGAGCACAAGCCTTAGCCCACAGGGCCCACCAAGTGATGTAAATGTGCTTCTCAAAGGATGAAAGGCAGGGAATGGAGGGACCTATGGTGAACTGAAGAGTGAGAGCCTCACAATTTAGGGCACACAATCCATTAGAAACAGAAGACAAATCAAAGCAGCACTTTGTTGGCTGAAGTATGTCTTCGGGTTGTATTTGACCTGTGATCTGATGCTTTTCTCACCCTGGTACTCAGGCCTCTTAGGAAATGATTCATTTTCCCCATAGTTGGGTGTGGTTCTAGTTGAAGGCTTACCCATTTCCTCCCTCTCTTCTTCTGCTATTCTTTCTCTCTCTTGTTCATTGAAATGACTGTGTTGCTCATCACAAAAGTTCTTTGTTCATATTAGCAATTTTTAAGAATAATTCATTTTCAAAATGTGTGCCTATGTACTGACAAAGTAGAATTGATTACAAGTATTGACATGGGTTTTCCATGTTCCTAAACTTTCCAGTAAATTTGAGTCTGTAGAAGGGTTCAGTCCAAGGGAATATATATTACTTAGTGTCCCTCCTGAAGTATAAATTCAGCAAAAATCCAGTTGTACTGGCAAGAGCTAAACACACAAGTTGATGTGTGAAACAGGAAGTAGTAGCAACTTCAGGAAAAAAATCAGTCCAAGCCTTCTGGCCACACTGAAACATAAAACCTCATGATTTTGCACCTCTGTGCTTAGCCTGTCTGCAGAGTGCTATGTCTGAGAAATATAGCTAAAGTATGCTTCAACTAAATTCAAGTTTTTCAAATAATCAAGTCTGAATACAACTATAAGTACAGCCTAACTCTCTTTAAAGTTGTGGCCATTTTATCTGTGAAATGGAGTGATTGGTTAAAATACAGAAAGAATGAATGTTGCTTAGATATTTCCTATCAGAAAAATAACTTGAAGAAATGAGCAACTTGGATTCATTAGAGTTGGTGTCTAAGGGACTAGTCTTCAAGTCATGCATAAACACACACACACACACACACACACACACACACACACCTATTCCTTTATTCTTCTGGAAATACTTAATCTTTAATATATACCAACTTTAAATTGAAGAAAGGAATTATAAAGGAAACTAGTAATATATGAAATTCCATCCTTGAGCATTTTAGACAAAGGTTGTAAGTAAAAATGCCTGGGAAGTGTCAGATGAACATACAGATTTTCATATCTTGATGAATTCATGGACATACTGTCATCTGAGAGAGAAGACTCAAACATAATAGAAGAACTAAATTAATCACTAAATCCAAAGTAGGAAAAATAAGTTCTTTAGATACTCCAAGATACCAAGAGTCTGGGAAACTAGGTTTCTGTTTATTTATTTGAGAAGAATGTCACAATTCTGTGCTCCAGGCAGTGTGTTTGGCACTGTAGTGGTACCAATAAAAAGAGATGCAGTGTAAGTCCTCAAGAATGAAGGTGGGTCTGTACAGTGGGTCTTGAAAGATGCGTATCACGTGGTTAGCTGGTAATAGAGTGAGGAGAGCTTTCCAGGTGAACAGAACCATGGAAATAGATTGTACATGTTGGAACTGATCAGCGAAATGGAATTGGAGAATGGCCTGACTGGAGAATAAATGATTGATATGACCAAGAGGTACATAAGAAGTCAGAATATTATTGCAGAAGATCTTGTCCTGGATGCTTGTCTCAGTAAAATCCTGCATTTACCTTATCAGAATCTTCTCTGAAGTCAACTTTGTACCCCGTTTGCCTTTACATCGGTGATTTGAAGTGACATAATGATATTATTAACAGTTATTGTTGCTAATAATACATGGAGCATCTTTACTCTCTCAAAGGGCATATTTTGACATAATGTACATTCAGTACATTATTCATCCTGTCATCTAAATAAGCCTTGGGAAAATAACTTATTTGGGTGGGGGGAGAGAAAAAAGAGAATCATTATTTACACAGACTTGGGACTGAATGCAGATGACCAAACTCAGAATCTAATACTCAGAGAGGAAAACAAAACCCATGTGATAAGGAATGCATGTCAACAGAAGCTTATACTTTCATCACCATCACTGATTTATAAAAGAGAAAAACAAATTTCAAAGTTCAAGTCGAAAACCTTCATTATATATATTTTTCATTCTCTCTACTCTATATGTAATTTCTATGCACTGGGAAGTCAGAGCATCGCCCCCAGACCCAGCAGCAACACTAGTCTAGTCCAGAAATGGGTGCTTTCATTGCTCATTCTGAAAACCCCCACCTAATATCCCAGTTCCCATCTCTAGTTGACAGCTCTACTTCGCTGAGTTGACACAGTATATGTGTGTGGAGTGGAGAAAAGGTTACCTACCATAAAAATCCCTTGGTCCCTATTCTAGTTCTGTCTATTCTAGAATCTAAAACAATGTTTTTCAAAATAATTCAACTAAGATGGTGAAGATGGGAATGGGAGGTAGGGTCCATATAATGACTCACCAGCCCTGTCCAAACTCTGTTATATATAGGGTTGTGATAAGGATTGTAACATAATTATATTTGTGAAATTATTAATTTCAATGTAGAGAGAAGGGTAGCATGAAGTGTGAATCCATACTTGTACGTCTCTTCAAGGAAGTGAGAGAATGTGGGTTTCTAAATAATATAATCAAAGCGGCATCACCACTCAGAGTGAAAATAAAACTAGTTGGAAAGACATAAAGAATCAAATTCTCCATATGATGGAGTTTTTCCCCCCTCTCATCTTTCTCAGTTTATTGAAAGTGACAATAAAAAAGTTGCGCTAATAGGGGACAATATTTACATCAAATTGATATATTCAGAGAAAAACAATCGAGTAAATTAAGTCGCCCATTGATTTTTCTGATGTAGAGGAAGCACTGAAATTGTAACACCTACACTACCTTCTTGAATAAGAGTTTCCAAGATACAGAACCTAATTCTACCATCTTCCAAATCGCTCCATTAGATTTTGGCAAAAATTTGAGACCAAGTTTTTAAGATACAGGGAGGCACCTAAGCACTAGCTTCCCTCCCCACTGTGGGACCATGTGAAGTTTCTCAGAGGAGATTGAGTAGATTTTGTTTTTAAGTTTATGTGCAAAAGAAAAAGAGGGAAATTGAAGGAGAGAAAGTGACATACAGATAAAATGAAGAATTTATGTGGATTTCTATGTGGAAGAATCTAGGTGGATTTCTGCAGTGAGAGATAACTGCTTAGCATAAGGCAGCCTTAGGAAGGTTTGATTTTCTGATTCCATCAGTGATCCCTCCCCAAGTTACTACCAAGTAGCTCCCTCTGAGACATGAGAAGCGGGCTCTACCTCAATATGTTATTATTTCTATTCATATTAACAATGCTAAAGGTCAATTTGAAATTTAAGAGTAGTACTAGGAGATTTGGCTGCAGACTGAGTCACGCTTTTTCAGTGGTCATGACTTTATAGTCTGTATTCATGTTCCATATTCAAGAGATCCAAAATCTGGATACATCCAGAGACTATTGATTTATCAGGAACAGGCTGTCTATCATCAATTATTTTCACTGAAGCACAAAATGGAAAGCAGAATTCTGAATTACATACTTTCAATAAAAGATAGCAGTCTAATGGAATTAATAAATGTATTTATACATCTACTCCTTCTGTTCTCAAAGGAAAACATAAAGGATTGATGTACTGAAAGTCAGAAGACTCTTGCTAAATAAAGTCAGAATAAAGAGATTTAAATACACTAAAGCACTAGAAGATTAGACTTACCACCGGTGATAGGAGTAGTAGTAAGTACCGAGTGTCTAAGTGTCTAAGGTCTTTCCATGAATTAACTCACTTATCTTTCATAAACAGCCTACTTGGGGGGCCCAGATGTTATCCCCATTTTACACATGAGTAAATGAGGTATAGAGAGATTAGCTCTCTTGCAGAAGGAGACACGTCTATTAAGTGGGTGAGCCTGGATTTAAAGTAGATAGTCTGACTACCTGAGCATTCTAGAAGCACTCTCATCTTTGTGCCAATGGAAAGACTGAGCCTCGACTGGACAAAATGAAACCTGGAACTTCACACCTTCACAAAGGTCCAGGGTTAACATATTCCCTATGGAGCCAACACAATGATGTTTGTGCATATCAAGATCCACGGGACATGTGTCCGTGCACAGTCCCTATCTTGTCAAACAAGAAGCCTGCCTCTTGTGTCTGTTTTTTCTTGCCCATCACCTCGCACAGGTAGGCCTTCAGGAAATATTTGTAGTTTCTGGAGTAGATGAATCAGTAATGCCACTGATTGAATAAGATCTTTAAGCAGCTGAGTACACATGAAGGTATTTCCTGAAGTAGTGACAGAAAAAGCATTTGGAAAATCCTTAATCACGCATACAACTAACTTCCTGAAAAATACTGTAAAGAAAGCTAACTCTTCTCTTTATTTTTCCTAATGCTTTTCTAAATGTTCTGGAATGATCTTATTGTCCCTGTATCACTCAGCACAAGAAAGCCTCAGAGCTCCCAGGACTGCTTTGTTTTCTTGTGTTTTTCTTTAGACTGCAGTGCGCTTATTGACTCCTGGACGACTTAAATGTCCATAGGTAATCTTTTGTAAGAGTTGCATGTGCATGTCATCCACATAGGGATCCCTTCAGAATCATCATGGATCTATTTGCTAGAGCTTACATGTTTTTTTTTTTAGACTTTGGAATTATATCCTAGGAAAACAGAGAACACATTCTCTCCTGCTGTATGAAATATGCAGGAGATGGTTTTAGGTTACAATGCTCTTCTGCATTAGCACAGATGCTGAAAAGCAAATTCTCAGCTGGTTGGTCTCACTCAGAAGGTGTGCTACACTAATAACTGTGTATGAGGGAGCAGTGCCGACTCACAATATAACAAGTTAAACTGCGTATTGTATTAGCATTATTCTTAATGCTAATGTAATGTCTATCCACGAAGGCAGCATTGTTAGATTGTTAGTACTGTAGATTGTAATGACAAAAGGAATTAGATGGGTTTTCTATGTTAAATCAATCATTAAGCAGTGCTATAATTATTTGCTGTTGGGAACACTCTTTTTTCTATTGTAAAATTGACACAGTCTATGAACGTAATTGCTGTGTTTTCATCCTAGGGCCCTTTAAGATTAGAGTCTGGGAGGAAGATGTGGCACTTCTAATCCTTCTGACATTTCAGAGGGACTATCCTGGCAGGAATAATATCACATCACCGTGTAATTAATCAGTGCATTTTCCTGTGGTCTGTGAAGCCCATGTTTCCCTCTGCATTTGAGAGACAGAAAGGTGGCATGTAAGAACCTTCTGCGGCTTTAATTACAATGTGATGGTGGGTCCAATTATATTCGTGGACAATCTGACCTTTTCGGGTTGCATATTCAGACCATTTCACCGATTCCAGGGTAGAAAATATTAGGCATCAATGTATGTGGGTTTGAGATTATTAGATACTTGTTTCCCTCATTTACTTGTGAATAAGAAAGTCTTAACAGAGCATAAGCTGGTAACAATGACATTAAATTAAAAAAGAAAAACCTTTATTAGCTGAAATGGCATCCCTTCATTTTACAGATGATAAGGCCAGCACAGCAGGAACCTTTGTTAAGGTATAATCTCTCCCCACCACCCTCTGTCTATTTGGCTCTAACTCTTTGTCTCTCTCTCTGTGTTTGTCTGTCTGTGTCTGTCTCTCTGTCTCTGTGTATACGTGTGTATATACACATATGTGTGTCTTTATATATACATATATATTTTTTTCTGTCTCTGTCTCTCTCTGAAATATTTCTGAAATAAATTCATGAACCTACATATCCATGTTTGGAAGAGAAAATGATTTGTGTTTGTTCTATGGACAATTTACCTAAATGACTTATTCAGCATTCAGTGATAGAATAGGATTAATTAAGCATCTGCGATAGGTGCACATAACTAGGTATAGCTTCAGACTCACACGGAATTATCATTAATATTAATATCAGTAAAAATGGGAGAGTAACTTTTATTTGCAGGGCAGTAACGTAGGTGCCGTTGAAATGCATGAGTGAAACACACAATATCTGCAGCTTCTCCTCCAGCTCCTGAAGGAAACACATAGGAAACACATAGGAAAACATCACTAGAGTAAAGAAGAATGCATGATGGCATCATTGGAGTTGTACAAATATGAATTTATAGTAGAAAAAAATAACATTCGGGATATTTGATGATTTCATGGAATGAGTGAGATCTCTGTCCAGACTTTTATACTGTAGAAACTGGAAAGTAATGGAAGCTGTCTAGTGTTGTGCTGTGCTAAGTCACTTCAGTCCGTGTCTAACTCTCTGTGACCCCATAGACGGTATGGGGTCTCCTCATACAGTCTCCTCTGTCCATGGGATTCTCCAGGCAAGAATGCTGGAGTGGGTTCCATTTCCTATTCCAGGGGATCTTCCCAACCCAGGGATCAAACCCAAGTCTCTTAACGTCTCCTGTATTGGCAGTCAGGTTCTTTACCACTAGCGCCACCTGGTAAGTAATAAAAGTTGTTCAGTAGAGGAAAATGTTAGAAACAGTAATTCAGTGAGAGTAATTTGGAGTTGAGTTTGAGTTCCCAGGAGGAGAAGGGACATTATGGAGATTTCTGGAAGGCTGGCTTCTTAAGAACAAGGATGTGTGATATCCTCTTAGATTATAAGACTAGCTGAGTCTGAAATCATAAAGCATAGTACCAACTGAGAACTGAGGGTGAGTACTCCAAAAAGACGCACAAGGTACTCTGAGTATCTGCCATTAGAGGACTCTTCAAAACATGACATGAAGGGTATATGTAAACACTGATGTGCATGTATGTGTCTTTCAGACATTAGGAAGCCTTTCGTGTATTTTATTTTACTCTTTTAACTCTGTGAAATGTGCAACATTAACTCCATTTTGCAGGCATGGATAAGGCGATCCTGTTGCTCAACTTAAAGAAATGAAAGCAAATCAAACAGCTGCAGGGGGGGCCCTCAAACCCAGGTATTCAGATTTCATGAATCAAATCCTTCGCACTCACAATTCCAATTTTCAAGTCAGGAAAGATACATTTAGTAAGTCTTTATATGCAAATATGAAACTTGGTGTTGTTAGTTGTGTTTTGAATCTGTACTAATGAGATAGATGGGGAAGCAAAAATAAGGGCTTAATTGCAGTGAGCAGGGTGAAAATGGGCTGTGCCAGCTCTGGAGTTTTGTCTGTGACAGGTCCTACTTAATGATTCATCACCCATTAAGGCAAGGCCATGGAAAAATACAATAAGGCTGTGATTTTCAAGAATCATAATTCAATTTTTCAAGGAAACAGAATAGATAGTGTGGAGACTATGAGAAATTCAGAACATATTTATGACTCTTTATTTGGTTGACTTTTATTTATTTGGTTGTTTTTCACTTTGCTGTCCCCTCCCTTAACCTTCTCACAGTCAGGGTTGTTCAGGGTATATATATTCATATGCCTACCAGAGGAGGACTAACTTGTCTTCCCAAGAGCTGGTCTTTGATGCCACTGCATTGTGTGCTTTTCTGTCTATTTAACTTTTCTTTAAGGTCCCTCCTTCCCCTAGCTCCACTCACCACCTGCCTGTCAATCTTCCCACCGACAATCTCAGCCCATAGAGAATAAGAGTCAGGAGTCTTAGGGGACCCTGTTCGGTAATCTTCAAGACAGAGCCATCATTACCATAAGGGAAACCTGGGAATTAGTAGACAAAGACCTAACCCATGAATTCCCATACTATTTCTCATGTTCTGTTAAACCTTACCCTGCAGTGTCTTGGATCTGAGAATGGAATTTCTGATCCTAAGGGCCCAAGTCAGATGCCCTCCATGGTCTTCATGCTTGGATTGACCTTTTGCTTCAGTTTATACCAAGCGAAGAATTGGTGCTTTTGAACTGTGGTGTTGGAGAAGACTCTTGAGAGTCCCTTGGATTGCAAGGAGATCCAACCAGTCCATTCTGAAGATCAGCCCTGGGATTTCTTTGGAAGGAATGATGCTAAAGCTGAAACTCCAGTACTTTGGCCACCTCATGCGTAGAGTTGACTCCTTGGAAAAGACTCTGATGCTGGGAGGGATTGGGGGCAGGAGGAGAAGGGGACAACAGAGGATGAGATGGCTGGATGGCATCACTGACTCCATGGACGTGAGTCTGAGTGAACTCTGGGAGTTGGTGATGGACAGGGAGGCCTGGCGTGCTGAGATTCATGGGGTCGCAAAGAGTCGGACATGACTGAGCAACTGATCTGATCTGATACCAAGGGATCCTATTCTAACAAAGGATAGTGTTCTTTATTTTTTCTAAATTACTTTCCTAGGGAGCAGAACATTTCTCATAAAACTCCTTATTGGGACAATGGATGAAACATTGTATATCTGGGTTAATTTCCATCAGAGAATTGTGAAAGGAAGAGACAGACTCCTTCCAGTTTTGCTTGGCTACTGCGTGAACACCTCCAGAATAAATACCTAAATATTACACAAAACCATTTCTATGATGTAAAAATCCATTTAATAAAACATCAGTCTACAATTATACAAGAACAATTACAAACAAAGTAACCCTCATTAGCTGCAACAGAATTGTTGCATTTCTTCTCTGGTGGGTGTACAAAAAGGAGCAAGAATGGGTAATGGTGGTAGAAATCAAACAAGAGACACCACTTGCAGCCTGTGAGTAGTATGCTTTCTTCTGTGAGTAGTATGACAGAGTGTATACTCTGATATCCAAAGCAGCCAAAGCGGGGGGGAAAAGAAAGAAAGGAAAAGAAAACAAGGACAGTGGTGGTTTATTATATTTTCTTCTAAATTTCAATTTATCTTTCAATTCTAATTCACCATTTAAACCAGGTAAATTCATTCTGCAAATATAATCAAGGGATGTTCATATTGCATTAATAGATTGCTTTAGTTTTGTACTTTTCACAACTTAATTATTTAGAGCCCAATTCCCTTATTCAACATTAGCATATTAAGGCAAAATCTAATTTGCAGTAAGCAGCTTGAGGCCACAGTACCAGAGAAAAGAGTAAATGCAGGCAAGTGAATATGTTGAAATTTTTTATCTCATCAATGCATCCAGTAGCTGATGGATATATTCATCACTTGCATCTTTTAGTATTTTAGTTCAGTAAAATAATGTGGACATTTTGATAGTTTTCCTTGCATTTAAAAATCTTTATTAGTTTTTCTTTTGAATAGGGGACAATGTCTATCATTTGGCTAACATTAAATAAGTCAAGAAAAGGGAGAAAAAACAGTCAGGATATCAGACAAGTGAAAATAGTGGGCAAAATTTTATTCTACAGGATTGGTAAATGTTTAATTATTGCTACTTCTAGACTATTGATTATCTAGAAGTATTGAATGTTTCCAACCCACCCCTCACACTTGCCCCCACCAAGGCCCCCCACCCCCTCCCAAACTGCTTTATAGCCTACCTCAAAATTTATTCCAAGATAAAGATAGATAATTGAATTAAGTAATAGATAAATTAATGCAAATGAGAAAATATTATCTACAGAACATCTATCGTGGGCCAGGTCATTTACCAGGATATAGTTGGTAATAATGGAAGGGAATTGCCATCTGACCCCTCCCCTCAGTGTTCTTGGGGTTTACATAAGCATTAGCTTCCATACCTTAAACAGTCATTGGACAACTTGTCAGTATAGAGCCAAGAACTGACTTGTGTCTTTACACAAAATTCTGGAATTGCAAGATGACTTTGAGATAGAAGAGGTCAGGAAAGAAACATTCAGGAAACTCAGTAGCTGTCAGCTACTAAACACAAAGCATGGATAAGTAGAAAGATAAGCATTTGGATCTGGAGGGAGGGGTATGGAGGAAAGATCAGCTTGAAAGTCTCAAACATTTTATGAAGCCATGTGAGTTTGGTCATTAAAAAGATAACACCCACATATAATGATTGTTTCCTCTTCAAATGAGATCTAAGCCCTGGTTTGAAGCTCCAGGGATGGGTAATTTAGTCGAAGCTGCCTTCAGCAATTTGCAAAGAACTGTGTGAGGATACAGTGTTGCTATTCCCTAATGGTAATGTTTGTCTTTCAGGAGAAGAAATGAGTCATGGTCAAATTTCACAAGTTCATGCATTAGATTGAACCATCCTCTCTGTCCACTTTCTAGCCTCCTCTAACTCAGTTTAATTGACAAAGACATCCAGATTTCGAGTGACCCTAAAACAGATCATTAATGGGTAGGCTTGGAGAGAGACTTGAAAGCGGCTTTTATATTTCTATTAGAAGAAAGTTTACAATCAGCAAGTACTATGTTTAGATAAGCCTATTACATGCTTTAAAAAGTGGCTGTGGTGGCTCCAGCAAATAGTTGACAGAATTTGTGAAGCACATCTCTAACGAGGCTTCAAAAGTATGTGCTTTTTCAAAGTCTTCACTGTAGAACACCAGAAGCAGTGATAGCTTTGGAGACAGACAGCCTTGGCTTTAAATCTCTACTCTCTCCCTTGTCATTTATTATCTCTGTAACCTTGGACATATCTATTCAGTACTTTGAGTTTCAGTATACTTATCTGTTACAAGGTTGCCATGTTTATTGAATGCAGCAATATACTCAACTGTTTAGCACATAGTCTCAAATAGAGTAACAACTCAAAGAATGTTAGTTACCATTAGTGTCACTATCGTTGCTGTTGTTGGTACGTTTATCAGACACTGTTGCCATTACACTTTCTTCCTTGAAGGCAAAGCCCCATTTTCCTGGAGAGTTCAACCCTTCAACCCTCCTCAGGGAGACTTGCAAAAATCCTCATAATTGAAGAAATTTGTGGTGGTCCCAGTGACTTTGTCAGAGACTACTATAACATTTGCCTATTATCAATGAAAGAGTGAGGGGAGATCTTACTGGGGAATGTCTCTGAAAGGTTCTTTTACTCCTACAAAGGGACATGTGGAAGAAATATTCCCTCTTCTCTTGCATGTTGTCCTGCTGTCTGTGACACCAAGGAGTATGATGCTCATATGTAACAATGAATGACATAGGAAAAAGACAAGGGCAACATATAGAGAAAGAACTATGTAAAATCAGAAACATGTAAAAGACAGAAGGAATGTGATTCATATGTCAATATGGAGCCACTGAATTAACAGAAGCTAAACAGCTTTTGTACACCCATGGTGGATTCATGTTGATATATGGCAAAACCAATACAATATTATAAAGTAATTAGCCTCCAATTAAAATAAACAAATTTAAATTAAAAAAATAAACTGCTTTTAGTAAGTATTTACTTACTAAATACTTACTGAGTTTCTTTATTTTTAATTTTCTTTATTTCAAATTCTAATTTCAAGCATATTTTCTGCACCCTGAACTCTTAAGCATCTTAAATGGTACATTATTAAACAACTTTATTTTTTATTTTATTCTCATGGCCCTATCCCTTCGCCACATAAACACACACACACACACACATACTTATACACACAGAGTCATATTTGTGTGTATATACACATACATACATACATAGACAGATATATGAAAAACAAAGGCGACACACAGGAAGGCTATTCACATATCTGAGCCTAGTGAGTGATCAGGGTATTGAACACAAGTTCAATTTTATTTGTGTATGATTGACTTGGAGCCTGCTACAGTAAGTGATTATGGATTGTACAAAGATGAATAAGACACTCTGTTATTTCCAACTGACTTATAATCAAGCACAGATAACAAATACATAACCAAATATCATCCAAGGCTGGCTGTAGCACTCATCTTATTTCCGCATGCTAGTAAGGTTGTGACAAAATCCTTCAAGCTAGGCTTCAGTAGTATGTAAACTGAGAACTTCCAGATGTACAAGCTGAGTTTAGAAAAGGCAGAGGAACCAGAGAACAAGTTGCCAACGTTGCCTGGATCATAGAGAAAGCAAGGGAATTGTAAAAAAGAAAGAAAAAGAAAAATCTACCTCTGCTTCATTAATTACACTAAAGCCTCTGCCTGTGTGGATCACAACAAACTGGAAAATTCTTAAATAGGAATACCAGACCACCTTATATGTCTTTTAAGAAATCTATATGTGGGTCAAGAAGCAATAGTTAGAATTCAACATGGAATAATGGACTGGTTCCAAATTGGAAAAGGAATATGATAAGACTATATATCATCACCCTGCTTACTTATCTTATATCCAGAGTACATCATGCAAAATGCCAGGCTGGATAAAGCATAAGCTTGAATCAAGATTGCTGGGAAAACGATCAACAACTTCAGATATGCAGTTGATATCACTCTAAATGGCGTTAAATGAAGAGGAACTAAAAAGCCTCTTGATGAAAGTGAAAGAAGAAAGTGAAAAAGCTGGTTTAAAACTCAATATTTAAGGGAAAAAACAAAAAACAAAAACTCAATATTAAAAGGAAAAATAAAACCAAAAAACTAAGATCATGTCATCTAGTCCCAGCACTTCATGGCAATTAGAAGGGGGGAAAATGGGAGCAAAGGCAGATTTTATTTTCTTGGGCTCCAAAATCGCTGCAGATGGTGACTGCAGCCATGAAATTAAAAAATGCTTGCTCCTTGGAAGGCAAGTTTTGACAAACTTAGTGTGTTAAAAAGCAGAGACATCACTTTGCCCACAAAGGTCCATATAATCAAAACTATGGTTTTTCCAGTAGTCAGGTACAGATGTGGGAACTGGACCATAAAGAAAGCTGAGTATGGAAGAACTGATGCTTTTGAAATGTAATGCTGGGGAAGACTCTTGAAAATGCCTTGGACTGCAAGGAGATCAAACCACTTAATTCTAAAGAAAATCAACTCTGAATATTCATTGGAAGGACTGATTCTGAAGCTGAAGCTCAAATCCTTTGGCCACCTGATGTGAGGAGCTGACTCATTAGAAAAAACCCTAATGCTGGGAAAGATAGAAGGGAAAAGGAGAAGGGAGTGGCAGAGGATGCCGGCGTCACCAACTCAGTGGATATAAATTTGAGCAAACTCTGGGAGATAGTGAAGGGAAAGGGAACCTGATGTGATGAAGTCCATGGGATTTCAAAAAGTTGGACAAAACTTAGTGGCTAAGTAACTCCAAAAGTCAAAAAAAGGAGAGAACACAAGAGGTAAATTATAGCTCTCTGACAGTGGAAGGATTCATTTGTATTTTAAATAATGTGCATCGATGTTCTTTTTATTTGGATTATAATTACCTGGGAAATCTCATCAACTGAGGAGCCTGGAAGGCTATAATCCATGGGGTCACAAAAGTCAGACATGACTTAGGGACTAAACAACAAATAATTAGTAGATTTTCTCTAATAGAAATGTTGCCTCTTCCTGGGAACAGTTTTCAACATGTAATTCTTATTTCCCCTCTGATGTTCATTTTTCCTGCAGCTCATTTAATATTTATCAAGTCCAGAAAAAAATATATTGTCTTTTCCCTCCAAATATTTCTTCCTATAATAGTTGTTTATTGTGTAGATGTAGTTTTGATATTCAAAACCCTCTTTTTCCACATTGAATTTTGGGGGAAAATTTTTTTTTCTAATTTAGAAGCTGAGAATTGAATCTTTGTCTTCCATTGTTCTCCAGGAACCTCTCATGCCTGAGGAAGAAAACCTAGATGGTCTTGGTTACTGCAAGAAACTGAAGTGGTGTGAAAATGCAAAGAGTTGGACATGACTGAGTGCCTAAGCATGCATGCATGAAAATGGATTATGAAGAAACAAGAATTTTGTGAGAATTAAAAACAACATAGGACAATTAAAAAAAAAACATGTCTATACAAATGAAAATGCACTAAAGAATATTGAACTAGTGATAGAAGCCTTCTGTAGGAATGGTGTTTAGTAAATTCTGGAATGAAGACTGATATAAAAGAAGACAGAGTATATTCTTGGAATAATGGGTAAAGGCAAGATGAGGGTGCATTTCCTATGGCAATATCTGGAAAGTCAATGGTGTACAGGCTCATTTGGAGCAACTTTTCCAAAAATAGTTGCTGAGTGAAATACTGGACTTTAATTTATGCAACAATACACTGAAGTAAACATATTGAAGACACATCACGGCATGGACTGGGCTAGATTCTACTATAGAAACAAGGTAGGTGAGATCATCCCAAAGCCCTAGACAGAATATCCTAATTGAATCAAGTTGAAAGGCAGGGCATGAGTAATGGGATTGGAAAGACAATGAGAACATTGCTTTTCAGGTGACCCTAGTGGTAAACCCACTCCAGTATTCTTGCCTGGAGAATCCCATGGATGGAGGAGCTTGGTGGGCTATAGTCCACGGGTTGCAAAGACACATGACTGAGCAACTTCACTTTCACTTTAGTGGTAAAGAACCCACCCACCAATGCAGGAAACATAAGACACACTAGTTCTATGCTTGTGTTGGGAAGATCCCCTGGAGAAGGGCATGACAAACCATTCCAGTATTTTTGCATGGAAAATCCCATGGATTGAATCCATAGGGTCCTAAAGACTTAGACACAACTGAAGCAACTCAGCACTCAAGAAGGTGGGTTAAGGTGGAGGTTCTTTGAACCAATAAGTGACCTGTACACTAATGTATCGATGTGTATGTAGTGCCTTTCTCAGATCTATTCCATCCATTGTCTAAGGAAACATTTTCGGGGAATTTGAATGCAGTATTTTTCCCCCTCAGTATTCTTCAAGACAGAGACTGTCTAAGAATGTTCCAGTTCTCTCTCCCAGGCTGCCACAGCTGTTTAAGCAGATATTTGAAGAACTGTCAGAATCAAGGGACAGAGAGTGGAAAAGGCAGACAAGGGAAGCAGAAGGCAGTGCAAAAATATGGGAAGTGCCGCAGTAGCTGACCATTGTGCCAATTTCATGCTTTCACACCTTTGAATGAGTGTTCAAAGTGTTTCATTTTGAGAGCCTCAGACAGTGGAGCGCTGATTGTGATGGCTTCAGGCATTTCAGGGCACAGCTGGCCACTCGGCCACCCCTGTGTCCATGGCAGTTTTCTAAAAATAAGGGAAATAAAATATAGGTTATTTTCAGCTCTGATGGGTAAATCGCACTGTGAGAACAACTGCAGGATCAGTGTTGGAATCTTTTTTCCCCCTTCCTTTTGTTTTTCTTTTTTTCAAAGCCACATCAACTTTGGGGGATATGATTCTGCTTTCAAATAGTATGAAAGAAACAGTAAGAAAGAAAAATGCCATTTAGGATAAATAATGAATTCTGAGCCTTAGTTTTCCAATTTGTCTAGCCAGTCTCAGATTTTGTCTTAAAGAAAAAAAAAAAACAAAACTGAGGGACAAACAGTCTAAAAATAGCTGTTGATATGTTGTTGTTTCGTGCTAAGTCTTGAACTAGTACTAACTAGTCTTTAGCAACTCCATGGACTGTAGCCTGCCAGGGTCCTCTGTCCATGGGATTTCCCAGGCAAGAATACTGCAGTGGGTCTCCATTTCCTTCTCCAGGGGATCTTCCCAACCCAAGGATAGAACCCAAGTCTCCTTCATTGGCAGGAGGATTCTATACCACTGAGTTGCCAGGGAATATGTTACACTTACTAAAAAATGAACAAACAAACAATAAACCACTTTTAAATGAGTGGTTTTATATGAAATTATTACTTATTAAATTTATCTAAATGTTTATTGAATATATTTACATTGTTAATTGACTACCTCTTAAAATAAATGAATATGGTAAATAATGTATCCCAAACTGTGTCTTCCTTTTTCTCTATTTGAGAGGTAGATGTCAGAAGGTCTGAGTTCTAGACATAGTTCTGTTGCTTATTGGTTTGTGTTAAACTTGAAAAGTCATTTCTAGAAGAGCTTATTTTTTTCTATCAGTAAAGTGAGAAAATATTTCTATAGTAACATAAAGTCATAGAATTTGTTAATACTTAAGGAATTTTAGAAGTCATTTAGTTAATGTATTTCATTTTACAGATGAGAAAGTTACAGGTCACACAGTTGGTTGATGGAACATTTTTAATGAGAATCCAACTGTCCTAATGACTGACCTATACACTTTACACATTGTTGCCATCATCACTTTTGCTTTGTATAAATCTTTCACTCCTATAAATTCAGTCCACTCATTCTTACTCCAGCCACCAACATCACACTTTTAATTTATTTCCCCACAAATGGCTACTATTTTAGAAATCTCTAAAACGTCTACCTAGCAACGTCATGAGCAAACCAAGGGCATCCTCGTCCTGTCGTTTTCCCCGACTGCCCTTGCAAACATAGCACCTTCTCCTTTGGGACTGCACTTCATCTAATAGCTCTATCACTTAAGCCATCCACTGACAAAATCAATGAATAATACAAGCTGTCTAGGGGAACTTGCCTACTTGTGTTCTCAGCAGCTAGAACTGTGCATTTAGCCATAATTTCCTGATGTGTAAAAGGAGAATAATAGTATCACCTCTTTCATAAGACATTTGTGAAGATTAAATATTATACATGCATATCAACTTAGATCAGCTTTTGATATCTATATCCATCTTGGTAATTGTTATATTACTATTTATTGTTGATGAGGATGACAATGATGATGCTTTGGGGAAGCAAAACATTGTCTTCTGCAGAAGTACTGACCAAATTCCCAAACACCACTTCTAATAACGACAAGCTGAAAAGTAAAGAAATAATTAAGCTAAGTGTTTCTTCATCCTTCTTTAAAGAGAATTCTATTTCTCAATTCCCTGAGTACTTGAGATTGCCTGAATTTCTTAGAGCCAAATTGACAATACAATAGGATGTATATTTCTAGAGCAATTAAGCTTTCATTGCCTTGCCTTAGGGTTCCGATTTCTTATACCTTTGATTCAAAGGTAATGAAAGTTGAAGATTGGTGACATTTCTAGATATTTTTTTTTAAGTATTTGATCCCCATAAATTTTAAAGACTTCTACATGCATAGATAAGGTGGGGAGAAATTGTAGGGGGTAGGATACATGCTTTCTTTTTCATTAGACAATGGTAACAGAAATATATTTATACCTAGAGCTGCTGGAAAAGTACATGCTAAATTAGCAGCCACACATCATGTATCTTGTTACAATGGGGGGACTCGCTAATGAAAGGCAGCATGAAAGATATTCTCAACTGGGACTCAGGGTATTAGAGTTTTGCCACATTCTACTACTTGGTATCTGAAAGACAAGTTATTTCTTGTTTCCAAGCTGAAGCTTCTTTATCCGTGATCTTCTTGAGTCCAACTTGACTTAGTATAAGTTTAAAATTCTAAAAAAGTAATATCTTTGGGTAAGATTTAACAGCCCTATTTCAGACCCAGTATGGGCCAACTTTGTGCTGCTTGGGACCATTGATGCTTCCAGTAATGGAACAACGTTTTTGTTTCATCAACATCATACTTAGAATTATAAATTCTGTGATAATCATATTTTATAAAAAAAATAAGGAGGGAGGATATATTATCTTACTGGTCTAATTCTATATCACTAAAGTGAAGTGAAGTGAAGTTGCTCAGTCGTGTCTGATTCTTTGCGACCCCGTGGACTGTAGCATGCCAGGCTCCTCTCCATGGGATTCTCCAGGCAAGAATACTGGAGTGGGTTGCCTTTCCTTCTCCAGGGGATCTTCCCAACCCAGGGATCAAACCCGAGTCTCCCGCATGGCAGGCAGATGCTTTATCCTCTGAGCCACCAGGGAACACTCTATATCACTAGACATTTGTCTGTATCACTAGACATGACAAACAATCTTTTGTGGTTAGCCCAGTTAAACAACGAATTAATCAACACAATGTGACTGTGGATGTTCAGGGAACCAAAAAATTGTTGATAGTGTGTAAAGGTGACAAGAAAAGAAGCAAGTCTTTTCCTATGGGGTATCTTGTTTGAGAGATAAGCCTCAGATATATGAATATATATATAGTCTAGAACTCTCTTCTCTTTCTTTACATTGCAAGTGTATCTTGTAGCCATAAGTTAAATTGGTTTAAGGCATTGATGTGGAATAGTCCAATATGTTTGTATCATGTTATATGGGATTATTTGAAGAATTAGTCTGTCAGTACATGATTAACATAATTTGTACTCTTTGGAAACAGTCATTGATCTCTTCAGAGATATTTACTCTGCATATCTACAGCACTTTATCTATAACCCTCTTGAGAAGATAAATGTATCACTTTATAGTTATGAGTTTATGTATACCACCTTTCCAATATACTATGTGATATTTAAAGATAAACATTTTATCTTCTATATATATCTTCTCTAAGGTTTACCAAAATACCTGATACATAAGGTGACCATATGTCCAATTAGCATAAGACAATTCTGGTTTATTGTTGTATCATAATTATAGATAGTACTCCCCTTTACACATGACATAGTTCTTATTAGTTGATAGATTATTTGGTCAACCTACTTATACATATATATTCCCTATAAATATTTATATAAATAATTCCCAGAATGAAACCCTCTCCTTTTATTGGGTTCTTTTTTTTTTTTTTAATTATTTATTTATTTATTTATTTATTTTTTTTATTGGGTTCTATATCTGTGCTCATTTTCATTGTGAAACACTAGAGAACAGAAGACATGTGATGAGAGCAACTAGGAGAATTACTTTGGGAACTATAAAGACATATGCATGCTATGTACTAAGTCCCTTCAGTCATGTCCGACTCTTTGCAACCCTAAGGACTGTAGCCCACCAGTCTCCTCTGTCCACAGAATTCTCCAGGCGAGAATACTGGAGTGAGTTGTCATGCCCCCTACCAGGGGATCTTCCTAACCCAGGGATCAAAGCCATGTCTCTTATGTCTCCTGCATTGGGAAGTGGGTTTTTACCATTAGTGCCACCTGGGATGTCCCACATAGATGTATAGCTTGATATGAATTTGGAGGCCATTTAATCTTCATTCAGTGAAGAGATTTTTCTCCAGAATCCCTGAAGGAAGCTGTACAGTCTTGGTTTCTTTATGAATGTGGTACAACTATATGTGTCTGCCAGGTTTTGTCCTTAGTACTGAATTGTAGCACTACTAGAGCGGATATGTTTCTTGCATTCATGAAAAATAGAACTTATTTAAAGGAGACAGTATACAGAAACATCAAACACATAAACATATATTAGAATCATGATGGTTACTAGGAAATATAAAGGTTCATTGAGATCAAACAAAGGTCCATATAGTCAAAGCTATGTTTTTGGGTTTTTTTGTTTTTTGTTTTCCAGTAGTCACCTATGGATGTGACAATTGGACTATAAAGAAGGCTGAGGGTCAAAGAATTGATGCTTTTGAACTGTGGTGTTGGAGAAGACTCTTGAGATGGACTGCAAGGAGATCAAACAGTCAATCCTAAAGGAAATCAATCCTGAGTATTTATTGGCAGGACTGATGCTGAAGCTGAAACTTCAATACTTTGGCCACCTGATGAGAAGGGCTGACTCATTAGAAAAAGACCCTGATGCTGGGAAAGATTGAAGGCAGGAGAAGGGGATGACAGAGGATGAGATGGTTGGATGGATTCACTTATCCAATGGACATGAGTTTGATCAAGCTCCAGGAGATGGTGAAGGACAGGGAAGCCTGGTGTGCTGCAGTCCATGGGGTCGCAAAGAGCTGGACATAACTGAGTGACCGAACAACAACAAATGTAGATGAGAGTGACAAGGGTTCAGTGCAGAACTCTCGGGGGAAGTATCATTATTGTTTGGACTTGAATGATTAACAGAACAAGGCTTGGAATGAGGGTGGAGGAAGAGTATTCCTGGATGAAGGGCAACAGAGAGTGAAACACTGAAGTGGAAAAGAGCTTAGAAATTTTAACAAACTAAAGGAAGGCTAATAAACCCTAGAGGAATTAAAGATGGGGTTGAAGGTTGCTACAAAGCGATGCTGAAGTGGGAGGACAGGACAAATTACGTATATTTAGAAACACAACTGATTCTTGTACCACCGCATTCTCTAATGTTTCTTTGACCATGGTCAAT
>NW_011494392.1:728033-745584 GCF_000754665.1 Bison bison bison | reverse complement strand
GTCAATTTAACAGGCCCATATGGAAATTATGATGGAGGAACAATATCCATATTTATAACCCACAGCCTTTAGTTGGTTATAATTTTTAGTGTTTCCTTAATATTGAATATTTATTCATTCAAGAGGGTGATGATTTCTATTTTAGCTAGAGTTAAGAGGAAGACCAAAGTAATTATTTCAAAGTAAACCACTCCAGTCACTGGGACTGTCTACTCATCCCTTGCTCTGGCCCCTCTACCCCCACATCTTTTTTTTTTTTTTTTAAGAGCCATTTCCATGCTAATTGAACCTTTTTTCCTTGAGAGTCCCTCTGCTCTTATAAAGCCTTCCTCTTCTGGAGCATGTAATCCCCAGCTTGAAGCATCACTGTTGATTGCAGTGAAGACAGTGATGTCACAAATGGGGGATTATGACTTCACAGGAGAAATAAGAGAGCAAGACAGACAGTTTCAAGAGACCAAGATCTTTTATTTATGAGAATGTCTCTATTAATCAAAAGGGGAGTGAAATACCAAACATATAGAAAATGACAGCAGAATTGTAGCTAAATAAAATGTTCTTCAAAATTATCCTGGCAATGTCACTTTCTCTTTAGAGGATTCCTGAGAAATGCTATTGCAGAGGATAGGTTTGAGATTCCAAATCTCCCTAGGCTCCACACTTGAGAAATACTTAGCCCCGGGGTAATTGAAAGCATAATCAGGCCAGAAGCAAGCTCTACTGTGTCTTGCCTACATTGCAAGTTTAAAGTTGCTCAGGGTCCTTACCTGACCTCCTTCACTTGGGTCCTTGGGAAAGCTCTGCCCCATTCCATTCTGCCAGCAAAATTATTAGGTTCTAAGGTGTATTTTTAAATGATTTTAATTACAAATTCAATTGCTTTAATGGATAGAAGACATTCAAGTGATATTTTTGTGTTTGAGTGAATTCGGATAGTTGTGACTTTCAATGAAGTGGCCATGTCACCTAAGTTGTTCAATTTACGAACATGAAATTGCTCATAATGTTCTCTCACTACCCTTTATTATTTATATTTATTTATATGTCTGAACTGGGTGTTAGTTGCAACACTTGGGATCTTCAGTTTTCTTTGCGACATGCACAATTTTTAGTTACAACATGCGAACTCTTTACTTGTGCATTCATCTATATTAGCAACACGCATCTCTACTTTTTAAAAGATTATGCTAACTAAAAATTAATCAATTTTATTGTTTTCAAATTATTGGCTTTTTAAAAAGTGATTTTCCCTTTTGTTTTTCTGTTTACAAGTTCAGTTATTTCTACTCTTATTACAGTATTACATTCTTTCTGCTTGCTTTAGGTTTACTTTGTTATTCTTTAATTTCTTAATGAAGAAGCTTGGATGACTGATTACAGACCTTTCTTCTTTTCTATCATGTGCCTAAGGCTATAATTTTGCTGCTAAATGAATTTCAATGATTTGTATTTTAGTTTATATTTAATTCAATTTTTTTTGTTTGTTTTACAAATTTTATTTGAAATTTCCTCTTTGTGCTCTGATTATTTAGTACTATATTGTTTAATTTAAGATATTTGGAGATTTTATAGACACTTGTTATCAACTTCTAATTTAATTGTGTTATGATCTGAGAAGATACTTTGCATTATTTCTGCTTCTAAATTCTATTTGTTCTGAAACAGGAGGGAAGGAAGTAGAGCACAGTTTTTAAAAGAGTGACATAACCATAGGACATGATAAAAACTGATTAGTACCAACTAGGTCCAAGATGTTGGAAAATTCAGCTTCAAGTAGCCTTAAGCCTTATTATGTGCTCACTGTAATGTGTAAACTAAATGACTTATCCACCAGAACCTTGACAGTTCTGAGCCCAACCATTAGAGGTCAAAAAGTGAGCAGTGGCCCAATTCATGGAAATCCATATCCCTTCTCTGAAATAGTTGAAATAATCCTCCCACTTATTAGCCTATAAGATTACCCAGTACATAAAAACTAACTAGACAGTAAAGAATCTGCCTGCAATGCGGGAGTCCTGGGTTCAATCATTGGGTTGGGACGATCCCCTGGAGGAGGGCATGGCAGCCCACTGCAGTATTCTTGCCTGGAGAATACCCATGGACAGAGGAACCTGGTGGGCTGCAGTCCACAGGATCATAAAGAGCTGGACACAACTGAGCACAGCACAGCCTTCAGAGATGATCCACACTCTATCTGTGCATTGTGTTTCTCTCTCAAGATTATAAATCCACTTCTTACCCATCAATGTTTCTCACTGGATTCTTACCACGATAAGACATCAAGAACCTGAGCCTCATTAAGTCCTGAGACCATCTGTGTGATCTCAATTAAAAGACCATGGGTTCAAGCCCAAATCTGAGTTGCATGGTTTCAGTTCTATCTTGATGGATATTCCATGGTCACTTGAGAAGAATGTGTATTCTTCTATTGTTTAAGTGTTCTATAAATACAACTAGATCAAATTACTTGAGTTTTTTAGGTTACATATATATCATTTATGAATTTTCTGCCTATTCTGTCAATTATGGAGAAAGAAATGTTGAAAACTTCATCTGTAATTGTGAAGTTGTCTATTTCTTTTTTCAGGCCTATCTGTTTTTTCCTTATGTACTTTGAAGCTCTGCTTGTTTCATGGGCATTTAGGATTATTATGCCATCTTGAAGACTATCCCATTATAATTACATAAATCTTTCTCTATCTGTGATACTCTTTCTTGTCTTGAAGTCAAAGTTTCCAGAATAAACATTCCCTCTATATTTTTGCTTGCTTTTAGAATACAAAAAATAAAAGTTTTAATTTTATATTCATTTATTCTTTCTTTGATGTTGTTCCGTAATTTTTCCTTAATTTTTTAGAGTGAATTTCTGAGCTATATTACTTTTTTTCTCTGTAATATACTTCTTTGAACATTATTTGCAGTGCAGGTCTGGTGGCAACAGATTCCTACAATTATTGTTTCCTCTAGAGCCTATTTCTCCTTCGCTTTTGAAGAATAATATTACATGGTACAGAAATCTGTGTTGATGGGGCTTTTCTCTAAACACTAAATATTTCTTTCCATTTTCTTCCTGCTTGCATGTTCCTGAAGACATTGGATATAATTATTATCTTTGTCCCTTTGTTCCTCAGTAGGTAAGATAAACACCTTTCCCTCTGGCTTCTTTCAGGATTTTTTTCCCCCCCTTTATCTTTGATTTCCTTTGTCTTTGCATCTTGAAAATCATATTCCTAGGTATAGTTTTTCTTTCTGTAATTGTTTTGGCATTTATCCTCTTGGTGTTTTCTGAGCTTCCTGGATCAGTGGTTTTGTGTGTGACTTTGATTTGGGTAAAATTTCAGTCATTATTTTTTCAAATGTTTATTCTGTTTCTTTCTCTCTTGCTTCTTCTTTTGATATTCCCATTGCAGACAATTACAGTTTTCCCACAGTAATTGGATATTCTATGTGTTCTTTTTAGGTTTTGTTCTCTTTGCTTTTTGTTTTTTGAGGATTTTTATTTATATTCTTCAGGTTCACAGTTTCTTTCCTCAACTGTGTCCTTTCTATGAATTTGCTATTGTTGTTCAGTCACTCAATCATGCCCAACTCTTTGTGACTCCATAGAAAGCATCATGCCAGGCTTCCCTGTCCTTTACCATCTTCTGGAGCTTGCTCAAACTCATGTCCATTGAGTCATTGATGCCATCCAACCATTTCATCCTCTGTCATCCCCTTCTTCTCCTGCTTTCAATCTTTACCAGCATCAGGGTCTTTTTTCTAGTGAGTCAGCCTTTCATATCAGGTGGCCAAAGTATTGGAGCTTCAGCTTCAGCATCAGTCCTTCCAGTGAACAAGCAGGGTTGATTTCCTTTAGGATTAACTGATTTGATATCCTTGCATTCCAAGGGACTCTCAAGAGTCTTCTCCAAAACCACAGTTCAAAAGCACCAATTCTTCGACACCCAGCCTTTCTTATGGTCCAACTCTTGCATACATACATGACTACTGGAAAAACCATAGCTTTGATTACTTGAATACATCAAATCCATTCTTCATTTCTGTTACAGTGTTTTTGCCTCTAACTTTTGTTTTTGCTTTTTTCCTTTGTATTTCCATCTCTGCATATGCTGCCCATCTATTTTTGCATGCTGTCTACTTTATCCATTATAGCTCCAAGCATATTTATCATTCTTGGTGTTCAGTTCCTCAGTCATGTCAGAGTCTTTGTGACTCCATGGACTGCAGCAAACCAGGCTTCTCTGTCTTTTACCATCTCCTGGAGTTTGCTCAAACTCATGTCCATTGAGTCCGTGATACCATTCAATCATCTCATCCAGCTATATAATCATAGTTGGCCTAAATTGTCAGTCTGATCTTTCCAACATGTTTGTTGTGTCTGATTCTGATTTTCAAATTTTGTATATATATATATATATATATATAACCTTTTGGTATATCTTGCAATGTTTTCTTGATAGATAGACATGATATACCAGGTAAAAGAACTTCTATAAATATGTCTTTAGTAATGTATTGGTGAAGTGTAAGAGGGAAAGAAGTATTCTACCGTCCTATAATTAGCTCTCAGTTCTTCAGTTGATGCTATGCCTTAGGATTGTAAATTTCACAGGTGTTTCTCAGTTTTCTTTTTATGAAATGGTACAGATGATTAGAGTGGGCTGAGATTGGATATTTCCATTTTCCAACATGGGAGGCTATTGTTGACTGGCATTTAATATTTCCCTTCCCCCAGGACAGTTAGGATCTCAGAGTATCCCAAGAGGTTAGGCTCTAGTTAACTAGTTTTTCCCTGAAGGTAGGCCTTCTTCCTTATTAAGAAGAAAGAAGTGCTCTTTTCTTGAAGTGAAAGTTGATCAATACTGTTAAACTCTTTGTGACCCCACGGGTGGAATTCTCTAGGCAAGAATACTGAAGTGGGTTCCCTTCTCCAGGGGATCTTCCCAACCCAGGGTTTGAACCTAGGTCTTCCACAGTGCAGGCAGATTACATACCATCTGAGCCACCAGAGAAACCCAAGAATACTGGAGTGGTTAGCCCAACCCTTCTCTGGAAGATCTTTTTGACCCAGGAAGATCTGTGGTCTTCTGCATTGCAGGCAGATTCTTTACCAGCTGAGCTACCAGGGAAGCCATAAGTGCTCTGGTGTGTTTCAAAATGATTCCTTTTTGACTGCTGGAAGCATGAAGGAATTTTTCTCCAGGGTTCACTATAGGCAACTGGTCAAATTCATGAAGATAAATTTCAAAATATTGTGCAGGCCTTCCATGACTCCATTTCCCTTGGGTTTTTCAGTCTCAGACTCATTCAGATGGAGACTCCAGCAATTCTTCAATTACAGCTAAGGTTTTCCTACTCTGCCACTAGTTCCTACAGTGGTTTCTGTTTCTAATCTGCTCTCTGGTAAGCAGTGATTCCTGTATTAACTTTTCTGTCTCTCCATTTTGGAGGCAAGGTTTACTCTGTGTCCTTCTCTCTCTTAAATATTCAAGGAAAATTGTTGATTTTTCAATCTTTTCAAATCTTTGCATGTTGTGAAGAAGAACTCTATCAGTGAGCAAAAACAAGAACAGGAGCTGACTGCTCCTGAAATCATGAGTTTCTTATTGCAAAATTCAGACTTAAATTGAAGAAAGTAGGGAAAATCACTAGGCCAGGCAGGTATGATCTAAATCAAATCCCATATGATTATACAGTGAAAGTGATGAATAGATTCAAGGGATTAGATCTAATAGACAAAGTGGCTGAAGAACTATGGATAGATGTTTGTAACCTTGGACAGGAAGCAGTGACTAAATCCATCACAAATAAAAAGAAATGCAAGACAGCAAAGTGGCTATCTGAGAAGGCTTTATAAATAACTGAGGAAAGAAGAGAAGTGAAAGGCAAGGGAGAAAGGGAAAGATATAACCAAATGAATGCAGACTTCCAGAGAATAGCAAGGAGAGATAAGAAGTGTCTGCTTAAATGAACAATGCAAAGAAATAGAGGAGAAAAAGAGAATAAGAAAGACAAGAGATCTTTTCAAGAAAATTGGAGATATCAAGGGAATATTTCATGCAAGGATGGCCTGATAAAGGAAAAAAATGGTAGGGATCTAACAAAAGCAGAAGAGATTAAGAAAAGAGGGAAAGAATATACAGAAGAACTATATTAAAAAGGTCTTAATGATCTAGATAACCACGATGGTATGATCACACCTAGAATCAGACATCCTGGAGCATGAAGCATTCCTAAGGAAAGTTAGTGGAGGTGATGGAATTCCTGATGAGCTATTTCAAATCCTAACAGATGGTGCTGTTAAAGTGCTGCAGTCAAAATGCCAGCAAATTTGGAAAACTCAGCAGTAGCTACAGGATTAGAAAAAGTCAGTTTTCACTCCAATCCCAAAGAAGGGCAATGCCAAAGAATGCCCAAACTACCATACGGTTGTGCTCATTTCACATGCTGGCAAGGTTATGCTCAAAATCCATCAAGCTAGACTTCAGCAGTGTGTGAAGTATGTATATATATCCTTATTTGACCTAGATTAAATCTGTTATGGTTTCCCTGGATCGAGATGGCAAAGTAGAAAGATATGCACTCATCTTCTCCTGCAAGAAGTGCAAAATTACAACTTGCTTCTGAACAACCATCAACAGGAGAATGTTGGATCCCACCATAAAAAGATACCCCTCATCCAAGGGCAAAGGAGAAGCCCAAGCAAGATGGGAGGAGGGACAAAATCACATTTAGAATCAAACCCCACACCCACCAGAGACACTCAGAGGGCTCAAACAAAACCGTTTCATACCATGAGATCCCACAGGGACTGAACCAGACTGGCCTTTGAGTGTTTGAGTGTCTCCTATGGAAGTACGGGTCAGCAGTGGCCTGCTGCAGGGGCAGGGGCTCTGGATGCAGCAGACCTGGCTGTGGCATAAGCCCTTTTGGAGGAGGTCACCATTAACCCCACCATAGAGCCACCAGAACTTACACAGGACTGGGGAAACAGACTTTTGGAGGACACAAAGAAAATCTTATGTGCACCAGGACCCAGGAGAAAGGACCAGTGACCCCAAAAGAAACTAACCCAGCCTTGTCTGTGAGTATCCAGGAGTCTTAGGTGGAGGCATGGGTCTGCAGTGGCCTGCTGCAGGGTCAGGAGCACTGAGTGCAGCAGTGTCTGCACGGGATCTTTTGAAGGAGGTCACCATTGTCTTCATTACCTCCACCATAGTTTGGTCTCAGGTGAAACAGCAGGGGGGGAACACAGCCCTGCCCATCAACAGAAAATTGGATTAAAGATTTACTGAGCATGGCCCTGCCCATCAGAATAAAAACCAATTTCCCCTACAGCCAGTCTCTCCCATCAGGAAGCTTCCATAATACTCTTATCATTATCCCTTAGAGGGAAGACAGAATGAAAACCACAGTCACAGAAAACTAATTAAACTGATCACATGGACCACAGCCTTATCTTACTCAATGAAACTATGAGCCATGTCTTGTAGGGCCACCCAACATGCACGGGTCATGATAGAGAATTCTGACAAAACGTGGTCCACTGGAGAAGGCAATGGAAAACCATTTCAGTATTCTTGCCTTGAGAACCCCATGAATAGTATGAAAAGGCAAAAAGATATGACACCAAAAGATGAACTTCCCAGGTCGGTAGGTGCCCAATATGCTACTGGAGATCAGTGGAGAAATAACTCCAGAAAGAATGAAGAGATGGAGCCAAAGCAAAAACAAAGCACAGTTGTGGATGTGATTGCTGATGGAAGTAAAGTCTGATGGTGTAAAGAACAGTCTTGCATAGGAACATGGAATATTAGGTCCATTAATCAAGGTAAATTGCAAATAGTCAAACAGGAGATGGCAAAAGTGAAAATCGACATTTTAGGAATCAGTGAAATGAAATGGATTGGAATGGGTGAATTTAATTCAGATGACCATTATATCTAGTACTGTGGGAAAGTATCCCTGAGAAGAAATGGAGTGCACTCAATATGCCAGAAAAATTTGGAAAACTCAGCAGTGGCCACAGGACTAGAAAAGATCAGTTTTCATTCCAATCCCAAAGAAAGGCAATGCAAAAGAATGTTCAAACTACTACACAATTGCACTCATCTCACACGTTAGCAAAGTAATGCTCAAAATTCTCCAAGTCAGGCTTAAATAGTGCATGAACTGTGAACTTCCAGATGTTCAAGCTGGATTTAGAAAAGGCAGAAGAACTAGATCAAACTGCCAACATCTGTTGGATCATCAAAAGAGCAAGAGAATTCCAGAAAACACCTACTTCAGCTTTATTGACTACATCAAAGCCTTTCACTGTGTGGATCACAACAAACTGTGGAAAATTCTTAATGGGAATGCCACACCACCTTAATTGCCTCGAGACATTTCTATGCAGGTCAAGAAGCAACAGTAAGAGCTGGACATAGAACAACAGACCGCTTCCAAATCAGGAAAGGAGCATATTGTCACCCAGCTTATTTAACTTATATGAGGAGTACATCATGAGAAATGTTGGACTGGATGATTCACAAGTTGGAATCAAGACTGCCAGGAGAAATACCAATAACCTCAGATATGCAGGTAACACCACCCTTATAGCAGAAAGCAAAGAGAAAGTAAAGAGCCTCTTGATTACAGTTGAAAGAGAAGAGTGAAAAAGTTGGCTTAAAGCTCAACATTCAGAAAACTAAGATCATGGCATTGGGTCCCATCACTTCATATCAAATAGATAGGGAAACAATGGAAAAGTGGGAGACTTTATTTTGAGGGGGCTCAAAAATCACTGCAGATGTGTAACTGAAGCCATGAAATTAAAAGATGCTTGCTCCTTGGAAGAAAAGCTATGACCAAACTGGCCAGCATATTAAAAAGCAGGGACATTACTTTGCCAACAAAGGTCCATCTGGTCAAAGCTATGGTTTTTCCAGTATTCAGGTATGGATGTGAGAGTTGGACTATAAAGAAAGCTGAGCACTGAAGAATGGATGCTTTTGAACTGTGGTGTTGGAGAAGACTCTCGAGAGTCCCTTGGACTGCAAGGAGATCCAACCAGTCCATCCTAAAGGAAATCAGTGCTGAGTATTCATCAGAAGCTGAAACTCCAATACTTTGGCCACCTGATGTGAAGAGATAACTCATTTGAAAAGACCCTGGTGCTGGGAAAGACTGAAGGTAAGAGAAGGGAATGACAGAGGATGAGATGGTGGGATGGCATCACCAACTCGATGGACACAAGTTAGAGCAAATTCTGGGAGCTGGTGATGGACAGGGAAGCCTGGCGTGCTGTGATTCATGGGGTCGCAAAGAGTCGGACACGACTGAGTGACTGAACTGAACTGAATGAGTATTCAGGGTGATTTCCCTTAAGATTTACTGGTGTGATCTCCTTGCTGTCCAAAGGACTCTCAAGAGTCTTCTCCAGCATCAATTCTTCAGTGTTCTGCCTTCCTTATTGTCCAGCTCTCACAACCCTACATGACTACTGGAAAGAACATAACCTTTACTATATAGATCTTTGTCGTCAAAGTGATGTCTTTGCTTTTTAATACATTGTCTAGGTTTGTCATAGCTTTCCTTCCAAAAAGCACTCGTCTTCTCTTCCATGGCTGCAGTCACCATCCACAGTGATTTTAGAGCCCTAGAAAAGGAAATCTGTCCCTGCTTCCCTTTTTTCCCTTTCTATGTGCCATGAAGTGATGGGAACAGATGCCACGACCTTAAATTTTTTAATGTTGAATTTCAGGTCAGCTTTTCACTCTCCTCTTTCACCCTTATCAAGAAGTTCTTTAGTTCCTCTTGACTTTCTACCATTAGAGTGGTACCATCTGCATATCTGAGGTTGTTGATATTTCTCCCAGGAATCTTGATTCCAGTTTGTAATTCATCCAGCCTGACATTTTTTATGGTGTGCTCTGAGTATAAGTTAAATAAACAGAGTGACAATAAGCAGCCTTGACTTACTCATTTCTCAATCCTGAACCAGTAACTGTTCCATACAAGGTTCTAGCCATTGCTTCTTATAGGTTTCTCAGGACACAGGTAAGATGGTCCTTTATTTGTATCTCTGTAAGAGTTTTCCACAGTTTGTTATGATCTACACAGTCAAAGTCTTTATCATAGTCAATGAAACAGAGGTAGATTTTTTTTTGAAATACCCTTGCTTTCTCTATGATCCAGCTAATTTTGGCAATTTGATCTTTGGTTCCTCTGCCTTGTCTAAATCTAGCTAGGACATCAAGAAATTATCGGTTCATGTAATGATGAAGACTACCATGCAGGATTTTGAGCATAACCTTACTGTATACACACACACACACACACACACACATATAGTAATGAATATGTATATATATATATATATATATATGCAAACATGTATATATTTCTATATGTAACCATTTATTTCTATCTATTTCTATTAAGTGAAACAGTAGTTCATCATCATACTGATATCTGTAAATGTAACTCCGGTCCTTTACCAGATGGTTCATTCTAGCAATCTTTCCTTGCTTATCTGTAACTTGCCATTCTATCAGTAAGAAACCTAGATCCTACCATCTGTCATCCATCTGTTTAATTGTTCCATTCCAATATACTTGTACAGTGGTTTTACAATTGGTAACTTCTACCCCTGGGGAACATAAATTTATCAACTAGAATATTGTGTTTATGAACAATTTCTTTTGCTTTTACTCCTACATATCCTACTAGTTTCCAAAGTTTCTTAAGTCAGCACCTTTTTCTCTTGCTGTCTTTAGGGACACTGTTTCATAATTTTTTAAGTTATTTTAAAAGATAAGTTTTATTCTTTGTCAAGATGAAAACATTTTTCTGTGTTGTTATTTTGCTTAGAATTTGCTTTCATTGCTATCCAACACTTCTATTGGATCCCACCAGGGCTTTCAGGCTATATATTTTGATACCACATCCTTATTCCCTTGCAGATGAAGGCTTTTGTTCCCTAGAGAAGAAAGAGGAAATAAAGTGCAAAATTTTCATGCTAGCTTCCATTCCCTTCCCCAACTGATATAAAGTTCCATACATGTCTCTGGATGCTTTGGTTGCCACTCCCTTTCCAGGTGATTTTATTCCATAGGAAAGAATGGTAAGCTGGGACTTGGCAGAGTTTGCTAATATCTGCTCTTCTTTCTCACTACTGGCATCAAGAGGGAACTTTCTGGGGTTCTCTTTCATTTTCTTTTTAAACTGAAGTGTAGTTACTGTACAATATTATATGATTTAAAAATGTACAGTATGATTTAAAAATGTACAGTTCAGTCATGTCCGACTCTGTGCGACCCCATAGATGGAAGCCCACCAGGCTCCCCCGTCCCTGGGATTCTCCAGGCAAGAATACTGGAGTGGGTTGCCATTTCCTTCTCCAATGCATGAAAGTGAAAAGTGAAAGTGAAGTTGCTCAGTCATGTCGACTCTTAGCGACCCCATGGACTGCAGCCTACCAGGCTCCTCCGTCCATGGGATTTTCCAGGCAAGAGTACTGGAGTGAGGTGCCATTGCCTGTATAGCATAGTGATTCACAATTTCTAAAGAATGTATTCCATTTATGGCTTACCAGGTGGCACAGTGATAAAGAATCCTTCTGCCAACTCAAGACACAGGAGATGTGGTTTGATCCCTGGGTTGGGAAGATCCCCTGGAGTAGGAAATGGCAACTGACTCTACCATTCTTACCTGAAAAATTCCATGGACAGAGGATCCTGTCAGGCTACGGTCCATGGGATGGGGTCGCAAAGAATTGGACACGACTGAGAGACTGCCCACACATGCACTCCATTTATAGTGATTATAAATATTCACTCTGTCCCTTGTGTTGTGCATTATATTCTTGTAGCTTGCTGTGCTGGGCTTAGTCACTCAGTCATGTCCAACTGTTTGCAACACAGTGGACTGTAGCCCACCAGGCACCTCTGTCCATGGAGATTCTCCAGGCAAGAATACTGGAGAGGGTTGTCATGCCCTCCTCCAGGTGATATTCCCAACCCAGGGATTGAACCCAGGTCTCCTTCAAAGAGTCGGACACAACTGAGTGACTGAACTGAACTGAACTGAACTCCTGCATTGCAGGCAGATTCTTTACAGTCTGAGCTACCAGGGAAGCCAATGAATACTGCTGTGGGTAGACTATCCTTTCTCCAGGAGATCTTCCCATCCCAGGAATCAAACCAGGGTCTCCTGCATTGCAGGTGGATTCTTTACCAGCTGAGCTACCAGGGAAGCCCATTCTTATAGCTTCTTTTATATCTAATAGTTTGTACCTTTTAGTAACCTACCCCTATGTTGCCCTCCCTGTGTTCCTCTTTCTACTGGTAACTACCAGTTGTTCTCTAATATATATTGGTGAGTCTGCTTCTTTTTTGTTATATTCACTAGTTGCTTGTGTACTTTTAGATTTCACATATACATTATATCACACAGTATTTGTCTTTTTCTAACATTTCATTCAGTATAATACCCTTGAGGGCCATCATGTTTTTACAAATGAGAAAATTTCATTATTTTTTATGGCTGAGTAGTGTTCCGTTATGTATATATATTATACTTTATCATCTTTAGCCACATCTCAGAATTCTTTTAAATCTTTCCTTTAGGTACCTGGTTGGGGTTCTTGGAGGAAAACCCTGCAAGAATGTGTGAATCTATATTTGTGTCCTTTCAGAGCTCCACACTCTTATAATAGCTCGCACTCTACTGTTAGCTATATTTTTTCAAAATATCTACTTAAATTGATTTACAGGCTTGTATTTTGTTAGGTGAAATTTGACCCAGTTATACAAATGCTCAAGTGTCCCTGCTTCCCTCAGGTGTCCATTTCTGTCTATACTTTATGTCAGTTGCTTGCCCTACAACCTCAGTTCTCTGAAGGCTTTCATAAAAGTCACTAATTTGCTATTCTTCCAGTTTTTCTTAGTTGCTAAGGTGGGAAAAGTGTTACTCACAGCTCTTTACATCTTTATGCTGAAATCTGAAGCCCCTGAGAATGTGCTTTTACTGTAACTAATTGAATGGAAATTCCTACTGCTTACCACCAGAAACATTACTTAAAGGTATATGCACTTGCAACCATGCTCAATGTTTATTTTTGAAAGAACAGGTTTGAATGTTTTATCATTCTCTTCAGGTCAATTTTCTTAGACTTGGTTTTTCAAATTCATTCCAGTAGTATGAGGTCTTGGCTTTGATGTACTTTGACAGTATAGAAAGGGAAAGAAAATAAAGCTTAAAATAGCTCTCACTTTATGAGAACCCATGAACATTTGAAAAATTAGTTTCAATAGGGATGTTTACTACCCAAGCAATCCTGTTTTCCAAAGAAGGCCATTCAACACAAGAACCACTTACAAAGATTCACATATAAAGATATGCAAAGCTATTTAAATAAATGTGGGACAAATTCTAAAATTGAAACCAATTTAGAGTCAGATCAATTAAAATGTTGATCAATTACAATCTTAGGATAATGGGATTTTAAATGACATTAATTAGATAATGATGGAAAAGCAGTAGCAACAATAACATACAGCAACAACAAAAATGTTATTTGGCCTCTAGGCCAAATTTACTGCTTTATCCCAGTTCAGATGTAAAATCTTTCGTGAAGGCTTCCCTAACGTTAACCAGAAAGAAGTTATTACTTTTGCATCTTGGATAACTTAGCTTCCTTTTCTGATTCTGATCTAACTATATTGTGACTTTACACTGTGGGTCAAAGGTATGGATGTAAATGAAGACTAATCAAATAAGAACAAGTAAAGTCTACTTAGAATAATAACAATGGGATCAGGCTCCACTTGTTTAGCAAAGACTTAAATGAAAGAATATGAGTGGTAAAACATTATTGTAGAATAAAGGGGAGGTTTCAGATGATGCCCTGATTGGAAGCTGTTGGCATGGTGTAGCATTAGAAGTGGGGCATCCTATATGATTGCTTGGGGTACGTAGTTTTATCTAGTTGGTCTGGTTGGTTCCCAACTGGAAGTAAGGATAAAAATTATGGAAGCTGTCAGTTATTAACCAAGTCCTTGTCATTCTGAGGCAACTGGATAAAGATTATTTTTTGGCTTCCTGGATTGTTACTAGAGTTAGTGAGTGGTGTGCCTTCCTGCAAGTCTGACTTACAAGGTAGAAAGCAGGCTGGTTTCTTAGGTTGGTAAAAACAGAAGTCTGACCCCCAACCTGCAGCAATCAGCTCGAGAAACCAACCCACTGTAGATAATGGGTTGGTTTCCTGGGCTTGCTGCTGCAATTTGAGAGTCAGACTTCTGTTTTTACATTTGGTCTGGTGTAAAAACCAGGCTTCTGGTTTTTACATATTCAGCATCTCAGTGGCAAAAGAAATAAGGGCCCCAGAAGTCTAGAGCTGACCTGTTCAAAATCACCTATCCCTGTACTTCCTCCCAAACAAAACACAGTATCAGGTCTCAAAATTAAAGTTGAACTGAAGTCATCCTCATTCGGTCCCGTCGTCTTTCCTAAGGAAATAGTGTGCAGGGAAAGATTTCAGAAAGCCCCAGGGAAGTAAATGGATTTGCACTGCCATGTTAATAACAATGCTATGTTAAGAAAGTCCTTCAGACTCTTATAAAATATATTACTTAAGTATTTTCCTCTTTTAATCCTAATTTTTTAAATTTTGTAATGAATATGAAGATCTGTTGGGCTTCAAAATCACTGCAGATGGTGACTGCAGCCATGAAATTAAAAGACGCTTACTCCTTGGAAGGAAAGTTATGTCCAACCTAGATAGCATATTCAAAAGCAGAAACATTACTTTGCCAACAAAGGTCCATCTAGTTAAGGCTATGGTTTTTCCTATGGTCATGTATGGATGTGAGAGTTGGACTGTGAAGAAGGCTGAACACCGAAGAATTGATGCTTTTGAACTGTGGTGTTGGAGAAGACTCTTGAGAATCCCTTGGACTGCAAGGAGATCCAACCAGTCCATTCCGAAGGAGATCAGCCCTGCGATTTCTTTGGAAGGAATGATGCTAAAGCTGAAACTCCAGTACTTTGGCCACCTCATACGAAGAGTTGACTCATTGGAAAAGACTCTGATGCTGGGGAGGATTGGGGGCAGGAGGAGAAGGGGACGACAGAGGATGAGATGGCTGGATGGCATCACTGACTCGATGGACATGAGTCTGAGTGAACTCCGGGAGTTGGTGGTGGACAGGGAGGTCTGGCGTGCTGCGATTCATGGGGTTGCAAAGAGTCGGACATGACTGAGTGACTGAATTGAACTAAACTGATGAAGATCTGTAGTTTGAATTTAGACTTTATAAAAATTGTGGGAATGTCATTAATTATTTTAGCATTTTGTTACCAACTCCAGTCTCACTCTGCTTGCCACACAACAGGCCTATGAATCTGAAAGATGAGGTGTTGAGGCAGGGAATATGACTTTATTTGAAAAGCTTTAAAAGATGGCAGACTAATGTCTCAAAGTAACCATCTTGTCAAGGCCTGGATGCCAGGTTCTTTTATAGAGGCAGAGAGAGAGAGAGAAGTAATGAGGAACTAAAGTCAAAAGACAGAGTACAGAGAGAGAGGCAGTGAGGAACTAAAGTAAAAAGTGTCTTCAGTCTTGCAAAACATCTTCAAGAAGGGTCAGCATTTGTAAGAGGTGTGTTAATCTTGCTATTCACTACAGGTGGGGCCAGATTATCTCTCTATGAGACAAGGGAGAAGGTTTACAGTCAAGCAGAGGGGGCTGGGTCCTCTGAGACAGGCCAATATATATATTATTGTAATTACAAAAGAAATGAAAAGCAAGTCAAGAAACAGTTTCCAAGGTGGAGTCAGAATTGGCTTCTACTCTGTTGGCTCCAAAATCACTTAGATTGGTTACTGTGGCCATGAAATTAAAAGACACTTACTCCTTGAAAGAAAACTTATGATAAACCTTGTTGCTGCTCAGTTGTGTCCAACTTTTTGTAACCTCATGGAATGAAGCCTCCAAGCTTCCCTGTCTTTCACCATCTTCCATAGCTTGCTCAAACTCATGTCCATTGAGTTAGTGATGCCATCCACCATCTCATCCTCTGTTGTCCCCTTCTTCTCCTGCCTTCAATCTTTCCCTGCATCAGAGTCTTTTCTAATGAGTCAGGTCTTTGTATAGGATTGAAGATTTTTTTCTCCTTGCTGTTCAAGGGACTCATAAGAGTCTTCTCCAATATCACAATTCAAAAGCATCAATTCTTCAGTGCTTAGACTACTTTACGGTCCAACTCTCACATCCAAACATGACTACTGGAAAAACCATAGCTTTGACTATACAGACCTTTGCTGGTAAAGGAAAGTCTCTGCTTTTTACTCTGCTGTCTAGGTTAGTCATAGCTTTTCTTCCAAGAAGCAAGCATCTATTAATTTCATGGCTGCAGTCACCATCTGCAGTGATTTTGAAGCCCAAGAAAATAAAGTCTGTCACTAGTTCCATTGTTTCTCCCTCTATTTGTAATGAAGTTGAAACCATTTCCCACAGATTGGGACTTGAATCCATGTGCTACTGGACTCGAAGTCAGCCAAAACCCAGTTTGGGACTCAGTTGGAATTGAACCCAGCCAAAACCTGGCTTGGGACTCTAATGCAGCCAAACTCTGCTTGGGACTTGAACCCACGTGGCTGGGACTCAAACCCAGCCAAAACCCATGGTACCTGGTTTCAGGGCTTAATGAAGCTCAGGTTCTTGATGTCTCACCTCAAAAAGAACTCAGTAAGAGACAAAGTGATAGGTAAGATGTATATTTATTCAGATTCAGAGAGAAGCACACTCCACAGACAGAGTGTGGGCCATTGCAGAGGAAGAGTGCGGTCGCCAAGTGTGGCATGGTTAGTTTTTACAGGCTAGGTGATTTCATAGGCTAATGAGTGGGTGGATTATTCCAACTATTGTGGGGAAGGGGTGGAGATTTCCAGGATTTGGGCCACCACCCACTCCTTGGTATTTTAACAGTGCTATGGAACTGTCAAGACACCTCTGTGTGTGTCATTTCACTTGCTGACTGAGGACCAAGGTCTAGTCTTGTCTGCCATCTTGGTTCCATTCGATACTAATCAGTTTATGTTATGTCCTTGGGCTATGTTCAAGTGGCAGTTGTGCAGCTGGAGCGACTTTGAGGAGATAGCCCATGTCCAAGAGCAAAGAAGCCCCAGCAAGATGGTAGGATGGGCGAAATTGCATTTAGAATCAAACCCCATACCCACCAGAGACGCTGAGAGGGCTCAAACATACCTTGTGTGCACCAGGACCCACAGACCCCACAGAGACTGAGGCAGAACTGTGTTTCAGTGTCTTCTGAGGAGGTACAGGTCAGCAGTGGACTGATGCAGGGGCAGGGGCTCTGGGGGCAGTAGACCAGGAAATGGAATAAGCCCTCTTGGAAGAGGTCACCATTAACCCCACCATAGAGCCGCCAGAACATACACAGTACTGGAGAAACAGACTCTTGGATGGTACAGACAAAACCTTGCCTGCACCAGGTCCCAGGAGAAAAGAGCAGTGACCCCCACAAGAGACTGACCCAGATTTTCC
>NW_011494392.1:700209-727900 GCF_000754665.1 Bison bison bison | reverse complement strand
ACAGGGAGGGAACATAGTTCTGCCCATCAACAGAAAACTGGATTAAAGATTTACTGAGCATGGTCCCACCTACCAGAGCAAGACCCAGTTTACCCCTCAGTCAGTCTCTCCCATCAGGAAGCTTCCATAAGCCTTTTATCCTTCTCCATCAAAAGACAGACAGACTGAAAACCAGAATCATGGAAAACTAACCAATTTGATCGCATGATCACCACCTAGTCTAACTTAATGAAACTTTGATCCAAGCCATGTAGGGCCATCAAAGACAGATGGATCATGGTGGAGAGATCTGACAAAACATGGTCCACTGAAGAAGGCAATGGTAAACCACTTCAGTATTCTTGCCTTAAGAACCCCATGAACAGTATGGAAAGGCAAAAAGATAGGACACTGAAAGATGAACTCCCCAGTTCAGTAGGTAACCAACATGCTACTGAAGATCTGGTGAAATAACTCCAGAAAGAATGAAGAGATGGAGCCAAAACAAAAACAACACCCAGTTGTAGATGTGACTACTGATGATAGTAAAGTGTGATGCTGTAAAGAGCGATATTGCATAAGAACCTGGAATGTTAAGCCCATGAATAATGGCAAATAGGAAGTGGTCAAACAGGAGATGGCAAGAGTGAACATCGACGTTTTAGGAAATCAATGAACTAAAATGGACTGGAATGGGTGAATTTAACTCAGATGACCATTGTATCTACTACTGTGGGCAAGAATCCCTTAGAAGAAATGGAGTAGCCATCATAGTCAATATAAGAATCCAAAATGCAAAGAGCTGACTCACTGGAAAATATCCTGATGCTGTGAAAGATTCCAGACAGGAGGAAAGGAGGATGACAAATGGTTGGATGGCATCCCCAACTCAATGGTCATGAGTTTGAGGAAACTACTAGAGATAGTGAAGTGCAGGGAAGCCTGGAAGGCTGGTGTGTTGCACTCCATGGCGTCTCAAAGAGTTGAACATGACTGAATGACTGAACAATTGGAGTGAGGTCAGAATTGGCTTATTCTCTGCAACATTTTCACCTGACTTAAGCTCAGCTGGTAAAGAATCTGCTTACAATGCAGAAGACTGTCTGCAATGCAGAAGACTTTCTGCAGTCCAGAAAACCAGGTTTCGGTTCCTGGGTTGGGAAGTTACCCTGGAAAAGGAAATGGCAACCCACTCTAGTATTCTTGCCTGGGAAATCCCATTGACAGAGGACCCCAGTGGGTCATAGTCCATGGGGTCACAAGAGTCCAGCATGACTTAGCGACTAAATCACCATCACCAACAGAAATAAATATTGGAATGAGACTGCACAGCTAATAAAAATATTATATAATATCATTTTAATGCATTAAATTAATTATGCATGTGATATTAATCTTTGAACATTAGTAAGTTAGATAGCTAATTCCCAAATATGGAATATGCAAACTATTTCAAATAAGGGGTCTTTAGAATATATAACGGAGAAGGCAATGGCACCCCACTCCAGTACTCTTGCCTGGAGAATACCATGGACGGAGGAGCCTGGTGGACTGCAGTGCATGGGGTCGCACAGAGTTGGACACGACTGAAGTGACTTAGCATAGCATAGAATATATAAAGAACACACTTTTCACTTTGCAATAAAATGTTAAAAAAAAAAACAACTCCTGACAAATGAACTTTGGGGTCTCTTCTGATTTCTATAATTTTATGCTTATAGGAGATTTGTAATTCCATTATTTAAAAAAATATGACATAAATAGTACCATCTTTAGTGGGATTTATTTAACACAATTAGAAAATGCAGTTATAACTCTAAAAATGTAATTAAGCCAAACATAAATTCCAGTTTGAATTTATAAAATTTAAATCTGTAATATAAGTTCAAAATATATTTCTTATAGGAAAAGAGTCTAGAGTAGAAAAATAGCAAAGGTATTTTTTCAAATAACTTTTATTTAGAGGAAGCTATTGAAAATATGATTAGTCATTAATATTTTGAATAATGAAATTATTGTTTTGGGGAGTTTGTAAATTGTCATTCCTTGATACCTAAACATTTCTCTTGGATTGAATTTGTATTACTGATTTGCTCAGTATATCTTTTATATTAGAACATTAAAGTGCAGACTTTTTAAATTATTGCGATTTCCCAGTAATGGAGTCTGGAAGGATAATGCTCAACATGCATTTATCTGGTAACACAGTGCATATATTTCCCCTTTTTGTTATATATTTATTGAATTCACATGTTGAGGATTAATCTATGCCTCTCCCCCAACTTCATTCACTATTTGGAAATAACATCCCTATTTAAGGAGGTCCACTTCTGCATTGGCCATGGTCAAGGGAGATTTGCTTTGCTCCCCTAGAGCAAAGAAGAAAGAACTTTAGAGAAACCCTTAACAGGAAGATTGCTTAAGCTTTATTTCGTCACCTTCTATGATGGCCCCAAGCTTATGTGACAGAAATGCACTAAATGTTAACTTTTACAAATTGAGAAAATGAAGAATACAACTTGCCTTACATAATACATATAATAATATGTATTATATATATATAATATTTATATTTGTATATTATATATAATATAAATATAATTTTAGTAAAAAAGTTACAAACAACTTTTGAAACCATAATCAGGAAGAATTCAAGGCCTGCAAAGATGAGCTTCTTTTTACTCTATAAGATCCAATAAAATGTCTTCAGAGAACAAAATAACACATTTCCAGACACCAACAACAATATCATATTGTACAATTTTATTTTATCTCCATACAAATGATAGTAATATACCATCAAAAGCCAAAATTCTCAAATAAGATGGATAAGGATACCACACAAACACTGATTACCTTGATTCTATTAGTTTTGAAGATGTCCTTAATGAAATCCATAATCTGGTTTGTGAACTATAGTTCTAGGGTACTTTGTACATACAGTTTCAAAATACAGTAATTCAAGGTGATCTTGTCATTGATTCATTATAGGAAACAAGAAGTTATTAAGTGATATAACTTGTTGGTGTGTATTTTACTCTGTTCATATAAACCAGTGAAGCAAGATCAATTTGTTTCTCGGTTGAATTAATTTTCTTGTGGGCACCTCAAGCATATATTCAAGAACAGCTTCCAAGAAACAAATTTATTTTCCTGAAATGATGGTCTTTATTGGCAACATCTAGTTCTTTTAATTTTACAGTTGGTTTCCCAGTTATGATCTCTGTTTTCATGAAGCATGAGAAAAATCCTAGAACAGTTAAATGTGCTTACCATATAGTTTAAGAATTAGTTGCTTCTTCAAATTGGTAAAAGCCACAGAATAAAACTGCACTCTCAGTAAATCAGTCTTTTTTTTCTTGACCCTCCCTCCTACTTAGAAATAAAATTATTTGTTCTGCATCCATCACAGCTTGATCATTTCAGGTATTAAATTGTTTTATACATGTGCATATAAAACAATTAGTATGTATGTGCATATAAAACATATATATGTATATATATAACATATATGCTTGATATATACAATGTCAAATATCTCTATATTTACCTATCTGGGAAACTCAGAGATAGAAATATATATATATATTTTTTTTAAATTTTTTCATTGAAGCATAGTTGATTTGGGCTCACAGCATTTTGTTAGCTTCAGTTTGTGCAGCAAAGTGGTTCAGCTATACAAACATTTTTTTTTTCAGATGTTTTTCCCCTGTAGGTTAGTACAAAATATTGAGTGTAGTCCCCTGTGTTATACAGTAGGTCCTTGTTGGTTATCTGTTTTATATATAGTAGTAGAAATGTACTTTGGAAAGGTAAAGTATGCATTGCACATTTCAGGGGTATTATTTTTCTCTCTGATACTATATTATCGGACAGTTCTGATGAGACTAAGATGCCTGTGAGTTGTATTTGATGTTCCTTACAACAATACAAAATCTCTTCTGGTGCCTTTCTGCTGCATTTGAAGAAAGGAAGGAGCACAGGTGCATTATAATGACTCTTCCAGCTCTGCCCAGAAGGGCTCACTCAGCCCCGGAGGGACTGCCATTAGTGAGTAAGTGAGAAGTGACATGCTCTGTCTCTCAAAGGGTTTCTTCATGTCCACTTTGGTAGCTCTCATTACATTGCCTGAATCCATTAAGACAGAAACAAGGTTACTCCATGAAATGTTTTTGTGACTAAAGAGGACATGCAGGTCTTTAATCAGTGACAGAACATCTTCTCTGACAAGACTGAATGATACAGTGAGCTCTGGTCCCACCTTCGCAGCAGAGAGGGAATATCTCTTACAAGGACAGACAATATTCTTATTAAATTTCCACTGGTTGATCCATCAATGCTCCAGCAAAAATAATTATTCTGGATATGTTTAATGTAAATATCTATGTTAAACGAAACCTCATCTTACATTGTGCAGATATGTGATCCATGATAATTCAGCTAATGCCTTTAAGTTATGAAAAAAAACTGTAGGAAGGTTTCAGATTTTCCAGGAGTCAGGGTGACACTAAGATATTAGCAAGGGGAGTAGGACCCTGTATATTCTCAAATTAAAAGCTGAAGCTGCTGGATGAGGAGACAGTCATGCCTGCCACCTCCATTTTCAGCAATGACTCTAAATGGTATCTGAAAAGATATTGTAACTTGAGACCCTAGAGAAAAGTGGCCAGCAATATGTAACTGAACTCAGTATATTTTTAAAGATATATGTGCGAGTGAATATGTGTCAGTATGATATATGACATGTATGGAGACGAATAGAAATAAATAATCAGTAGGAAAATGCCCCATTAACTGATAGTGTTGAATTTTGCACATGTACACTAAATTGAGAGAATAAAACTTAGATGAATGTAAAAATAAAGAGAAGCTTAGAGTTTCTCTATTTTGACTGACTGGTTGGTAGGGAAGAAATATGATATCTAGAGAAAGGAAATGACTATTTCAGAGTCAACGGTTCCTGTTTATGTCTAAAATCCAGATGTCTGCCTCTTGTTTAAGAGTTGTATGAATTTTACAAATCATAGCATACCATAACTATCCATAATTTAATTTGAAAATACCCCATTCATGAGGTTATGACTGATCACATGAAACAGATCACCATTAACTGACAGAGGGCGCTGCCCTTGTGCTCCCATCTGCATAAGTATTGAGCCTCAACATGCATGTCTCTCTCTCTTTTCTAAAGCATTTCTCAAGATGTCAAGGGAATCATGACTATGGTCCAGAATTGGCTTTCTCCCTCTGGGAATGGCAGGTCTCTGAGATAAGTCCTGATTTTCTAGACCTTGGTACTTACTTGTTGGTATTCTACCTACCTGTTTTTGCTCTTACTGAAACTCTGGTCTAGCTGCTCACCACTCAAAAGCCAATACACGAGAGGCCAGATTGGTGGGAAGGAAAGTTTGCTTTATTCCAGAGGCCAGTAGCCAGGGGAATAAGGTAGACCCATGTTCAAAGGTCAACTCTCCTACAAACAGAGGATAAGAGCTTTTAAAGGGGAGTTTCAGGGGTGTACAGGCAGAGGGAGGAGGCTACATGGAGAAAGAGCACAGTCAGGTCTGACAGTCAGCTGGAAGTTAGTCATGTGGTGATTTGATCAGCATCATCTTGATTACTTTAAGTAGAGTTAATCTCCAGTTCCAGGGTCCATTCATTATAAACTTCTTGAGGCCAGTTATTGAAATTGCAGTAACACATCATGGCTACAGTCTGGTCATCATATAGTTAACTTCTTCCATCTAGTGGGGGTTTCAGTATCTACACAACAGCTCAAAGGATGTAGCTCAGCTTATTATCCATAATCCTTGAAGAAGAATTAAATGTCCTTGACTTCATTTAAAGACTAAACTATTATTATTTGGTCTTATTTGACTGTTTTCCTTTGCTTCTGCATTTTCTCACTTCTCTGGTTAAATTTATTCTTTGACCAAAGTTTTTTAACAGACAAAAGGTAGGTTGAGGATTTGAGGGGAGCCATTCCTTCCTGCAAGAGTCATAGGGACTTGCTTCATTTCTCTGCTGCTGTTACTCCCAGCCTAGGACTCTCCCATTGAATCTCAAAGCTGAGAATATCTCAGGGTTTCTTTACCTCTTATCACTATTTCCATATCAGACAGCTCACCATCTCCCAGCCCAGAGGCTGGATCAGGAGCAGATATGATTGATCTTTGGTGGTCTCAGCCTGCAATGACTTCAAGTGGGGTATGGGTTCACAGTTGGAGATTGAGGCTGGGTCTCGGTGGTGAGAACACCAGATCCTAGCCCTTAGACCAGAGGTGAGCAACAATGGCTCCAGTCTTCAGATTTGCAGAAAAGAATTTCCACAAAGACAGAAAGTAGTGAAGCAAGTAAAGTATTTGCTAAAAGGAAAAAGAGTGTAGTACATGTGGATAGGCACCCTGGCAGACTCAGAGGGAGAGTCTCTGAATCGTGTCCTTGTAGCAGTTTGACTTATTTTTATGGTGTGTTTCTTTCAGGTTTATTTTGGCCAATCATTTTGGTTTGTCTGGTTCATAGTCCATATTTGGTATAGCTCAGGATCCTTCTACATGTGTGTAAGCATCTCTTAGTCAAGATGGATTTTATCAAAAAGGCATATAGGTAGAGAACATCCCTTGACATAACTCCCCCCTTAACTTCCAAAAGCCTTTTCTGTGCATGTGTGGTTGAAGAGGTGTCCTGACTTTGAGAACAAGAAATACATGGTTTGGGCAGGGCTCAGCCTCTCCCTTAATTGTCCCACTATTCTTGTCTTGAAGTTTTGGTCCATAGGGAATGAATCTCCACTGCTTTACACTGAGGGGCACCCCATAAACCTCCTGCCTCACTATTACATACCCTCTAATTATTCTACTCACTTATCCCAGATATATCTATATATATCCCAGTCTAATATATAGACAAAATTCTATATGTTACTATGTCATGTAAATAAAAATCTAAATAGGTCAGCCACTGTTGCAGAGAGAAAGGTTGTGAATTTCACCCACAGGTTAGACAGAGCTCTCTGAGATGCTGGCAGCTTCTGCCTGCCATTACATATCACACAGTGCTTTTAAGTAACCTGCTTCCTGTCTGGGATCCTCACTACTTAGTTACATATTACTCAGTTCTCCTTTCTTCTTCACCCAAGTATGAGCAAAAGGTACATCTGAAAGTCTCTTTGACAAATGGCATTGGGTAAACTAGATATTCACATGAAAAAGAACAAAACTGTTGCTATATTTTATACAATAAGCAAAAGATCAGCTCAAAATGGATAAAAGACAAACATAAGACCTGAAATTATAAAACGCTTAGAAGAAAACAATGGAAAATCTTCATGACTTTGGTTTTGGTAATGATTTTATGGATATGACACCAAAAGCACATGTGTGTGCATGCACACATACACACACACACACACACACACACACAGTGGGAATACTTAAAGCTGAAAAGACTTCTACACAGCAAAGAAAATAATCAATGGGGTGAAAAGATAACCAATGGGAGAAAAACATATGCAATTCATATATCTAATGAGGGTAATCTACAAAATATAAAGGAACTCCTACAAATCAATAGTAAGACAAACAAACAAAATATTAATAAAATTTAAAATGAACTAAGGACTTGGACCACTCATGGATCATAGCCTTGTTATAGTGAAGGGGCTTACAAAACTCAATGAAGCTATGAAACATGCCATGCAGGACCACCCAAGACACACAGGTCATAGTGAAGAGTTCTGACAAAATGTGGCCCACTGGAAAAGGAAATGTCAAGCCACATCAGTCTTCTTGCCTGGAGAACCCCATGGACAGTATGAAAAGGCAAAAAGATATGACACGAGAAACGATCCCTCAGGTCAGAAGATGGCCAATATGCTACTGGGGAAGAAGGAAAGGGAATTACTAATAGCTCCAGAAAGGATGAAGTAGCTGGGCCAAAGTGGAAACTTTTGACTATCAGTTGTGGATGTGTTTGGTGGTGAAAGTAAAGTCTGATGCTGTAAAGAACAATATTGCATAGGAACCTGCAATGTTACGTCTATGAATCAACATAAATTGGACGTGGCCCAGCAGGAGATGGTAAGATGGAAATCAACATCTTAAGAATCAGTGAACAAAAATAGGCAGGAATAGGTGAATTTAATTCAGATGACCATTGTATCTACTACTGCTTTCTGGGTGGCACTAGTGGTAAAGAACCTGTCTGCCAATGCAGGAGATATAAGAGACCTAGGTTTGATCCCAGCCCATAGGATCACAAAGAGTCAGACACAACTGAGCGACTAACGTTTTCACTCTTCACGTATCTACTACTGGGGGCCAGAGTCCCTTGGAAGAAATGGAGCAGCCCTTGTAGTCAACGAGAGTTCAAAATACAATGGTGGTGGTGGTGGTTTAGTAGCTAAATCATATCCAACTCTTGTGACCCCATGGAAGGTAGCTCACTAGGATTCTCTATCTGCGTGATTTTCCAGGCAAGAATATTGGAGTGGGTTGCCATTGCCTTCTCTAGAGGATCTTCCTGACCCAGGGATCAAACATGAGTCTCCTGTGTTATAGATGGTCACCTGCATGGCAGGTGGATTCTTGACCAACTGAGCTACCAGGGAAGCCCCTGAAATGTAGCACTTGGGTGAAACCTCAAAAACAACAGAACAATCTCAGTTCATTTCAAAGGCAAACCATCAGTGTCATTGTAATTCAGGTCTATGCCCCTACCACTGATGCTGAAGTTCACCAGTTCTATGAAAACATACAGCATCTTTTAGAATTAATACCAAAAGAAACGAAAATGTCCTTTTCATCAAAGGGATTTGGAATGCAAAAGTAGGAAGTCAAGAGATATCTGGAGTAATGGGCAAGTTTGGCCTTGGAGTACAAAACGAAGTGGGGCAAAGGCTAACAGAGTTTTGTCAAGAGAACATGCTGGTCATAGTATGTTTTCAAACAACTCAAGAGACATCTCTACAGATAGACATCACTAGATGGTCAGTACTGTAGTCAGGTTGATTGTGTTCTTTGCAGCCAAAGATGGAGAAACTCTATACAGTCAGTAAAATCAAGACCTGGAGCTGACTGTGGCTCATATCATAAGCTCCATATTGCAAAATTCAGGCTTAAATTGCATAAAGTAGGGAAAACCACTATGTCATTTAGGAATGACCTAATCAAATCTCTTATGATTAGATAGTAGAGGTGACGAATAAATTCAAGAGATCAGATCTGGAAGACAGAATGTCTAAAGAACTATGGACAGAAGTTTGAAATGTTGTACAGGAGGCAGAGACCAAAACCACCTGAAAGAAAAAGAAATGCAAGAAGACAAAATGTCTCAGGAGGCTTTACAAATAGCTGAGGAAAGAAGATAAGTGAAAGGCAGGGAGAAAGAAAAAGATAAAACCAACTGAATGCAGAATTCCAGTAAAAGGTCTTAATGACCCAGATAGCCATTATGGTGTGGTCAGCCACCTGCAGTTGAACATTCTGAAGTGTGAAGTCAAGTGGACCTAGGAAGCAATTCTACAAACTAGGCTAGTGGAGGTGATGGAATTCAAGCTGAGCTAGTTAAAATTCTAAAAGGTGATGCTGTTAAAGTGCTGCACTCAGCAAATTTGGAAAACTCAACAGTGGCACAGGACTGGAAATTTGGAAAACCCAATAGTGGCCACAGGACAGAAAAAGGTCAGTTATCACTCCAAACACAAAGAAGGGCAATGCCAAAGAATATTCAAATTGCCATAAATTTGCACTCATTTCACATGCTAGCAAGTTTATGCTCAAAATCTTTCAAGGTAGGCTTCAGCAGTATGTGAACTTAGAACATCCAGATATATTATCTAGATTTCAAAGACGCAGAGGAACCAGCAATCAAATTGCTAATGTTCATTAGATTATGGAGAAAGCAATAAGTTCCAGAAAAACAGCTACTTCTGCTTCATTGAGTACACTAAAGCCTTTGACGTTGTAGATCACAACAAACTGTGGAAAATTCTTAAAGAGATGGGAATACCTGACCACCATACCTGTCTCCTGAGACACTTGCATGTGAGTCAGTAAATAACTGTTGAAACCAGATACAAAACAACTGACTGGTTTAAAACTGGAAAAGGAGTATAACGAAGCTGTATATTATCAATCAGTTTATTTAACTTCTCTGCAGAGTACACAATGAGGAATGCCAGACTGGATGAATCACAAGCTTTAATCAGAATTGTTGGGAGAAATATCAACAACCTCAGATATGTAGATGATACCACTCTAATGACAGAACATGAAGAGGAACAAAAGGACCTCTTGATGAAGGTGAAAGAGGAGAGTGAAAAAGCTGGCTTGAAACTCAACATTCAAAAATCTAAGATCATGACATCTGGTCCCATTACTTCATGGCAAATAGAAGAGGAAAAAGTAGAAGCAGTTACAAATTTTATTTTCCTGGTCCCCAAAATCACTGCCGTTGGTGACTGCAGCCATGAAATTAAGAGACAGTTGCCCTTTGTAAGGAAAGTTATGACAAACCTGGACAGTATATTAAAAAGCAGAGACATCACTTTGCTGACAAAGGTCCATATAGGCAAAGCTATGGTTTTTCCAATAGTCGTGTACAGATGTTAAGAGTTGTTCCATAAAGAAGGCTGAGCGATGAAGAATTGATGCTTTGAATTGTGATGCTAGAGAAGACTCTTGAGAGTCCCTTGGGCAATAAGAAGAATAAATCAGCAAATCCTACCGGAAATCATCCCTGAATGTTCATTGGAAGGACTGATAATGAAGCTGAAACTCTAATACTTTGGCCCCCTGATGCGAAGAGCTAAATCATTGGTAAAGACCTTGATGTTGGGAAAGATTGAGGGAAAAAGGAGAAGGGGGAGGCAGAGGATGAGATGGTTAGATAGCATCACCAATTCAGTGGACGGGAATTTGATCAAACTCTGGGAGATAGTGGAGAATAGAGAAACCTGGCATTCTACAGCACATGGGGTTGCAGAGTCTGACATCCCTTAGCAACTGAACAACGATAACAAGGACTTGGATGGATATTTCTCCAAAGAAGACATACACATGATGACAGATTCATCATAGAAATGTTCAAGGTCACTAATAATTCAGGGAAATGCAAATATAAATCTCAATGAATTGTCATTTCACACTTGTCAGAATGGCTATTGTTAAAACAAAACAAAGCAAAACAATAGTGTAGGCAAGGATATGGAGACACTTGCACGGTGTTGGTGAGAATGAAAAATAGTGCAGCCTCTATGGAAAAATAGTATGAAATTTCCTCAAAATATTTAAAATAGAACCACTACATGATCCAGCAATCTTACTTTTGAGTATACAGTTAAAAAAATTGGAATCAGGATCTCCAAGTGATATCCGTATTCCCATGTTCATCTGTATGTTCTCTACAAATGAATGTTAAACTGCTTGTCTCTCATGGGACTGATTTATTTAGATTTGTGTTCTGAATGAGGATTAATGGGTAGCATTGTCTGCCCAGTATATTTTAACCTGTGAATCAAAGGTGGCTCATACTAAGGACGAGGGCCATCCCACCTGTCCCTGTCCACTCTTAGTTTTGATCCTTTCCCATATAGTCCTGGTGGGTGGGCCAGAGTGCTGTATTCCTCACATTAGTAACCAGCTTTCACTGCCTACTTGTAGACCCCAGGAATTTTTTTTTTCTTAGTAGTGTTTATACTATTTTTTTTTCCAATTAGGCATATTAATATTTGGCTTCAGAGAAAGGAGACTTGCCTGGTATAGGAGAGGGAGAGGCCAAGGATGAACACACTTCTGGATAAGTTCTTTCTTGTGACTACCTCAGCTCCTTTTCTGGTCCCAGGACACGAACTTTCCCTTGAAATGAACTCCACACCACACTACTACTATTTAAATTTCTTATTCCCAATATGCACTTCAGTTTGTTTTTATTGCATATTGACTCTTCAAAGATGACACCCATAAAATATAGTGCTGCTTTCTAAAAATTGTGGTTATCTTTGAATGTACAAGGCCATAAATAAGCTGGATGTTTAAACTTCTGTGTTTCATACTTTCACCTCTTCGTCTCTGTCACTACAAAAGATCGAATGGGTCTGTCTTCTCTTGCGCCCGTGATAAAATGCTTATATAATGGCAATCCATCTTGCATCCTTCCTTCCTTACCATCTATTTGCTTTTAATATCCCTATTTCAGGAAAGTTACTATGCAAAGTGTGATATGCGCACCTGTGGTATGTTTCTGTGACCTCTGGGAATCAGGGTTGAATAAGCACAGTGCAGAGGTCACTTCTCAGGCTTGCCAGATGTTTGCCCCAAATTATCAGTGGGCCCCAATAACCCTTCATGTTTCTAATACACCTGCTTAGAGGATAAATACAGTTGTTCCCCACCTCTTTATCCTGACACCTTTTGTTAAATAGAGTGGATGTCTCAGTTAATCTACCTTAATCTCCATCATTCCCATTACTTCTTGATTTTCCTTCTTTCTGCTACTTGATCAACAAACATAAGAATATTTTTATCTTAGAAATTCTTGTGACTAAAAGGTCTCTGTCACTTTCTATATTTATTTTCAATTTCCCTTCTGTCTTGTTTTAACCCGTTAGTGTCTTATATTGCAACAGCAAGTGAAAAACAGATATAATATTTAACATCTACCTTTTAGTACTTAACAATTATTTGTATAAGGTCTCTTTCCATACGGACTTCCCTTGTGGCTCAGATGGTAAAGAACCTGCCTGAAATGTGAGAGACCCAGGTTCGATCCCTGGGTTGGGAACATCCCCTGGAGGGAATGGCTACCCACTCCACTATTTTTGCATGGAGGATTCCATGGACAGAAGAACCAGGTGGGTGATAGTCCATGGGGTCGTAAAGAATTAGACACAACTGAGCAACAAACACTTTCACACTTGTTTCTCTATGAACAGCCAGGTCACACATGTATGTATATGTATATAGGCCTCCCAGATGGTACTAGTGGTAAAGACCCCACCTGCCCATGCAGCAGACATGAAACATGGGTTCGACCTTTAGATCAGGAAGATCCCCTGCAGGAGGAAATGGCAACCTACTCCAGTATTCTTGCTTGGAGTATCCCTATGGACAGAGGAGCCTGGAGGACTACAGTCCATAGGATCACAAGAGTCTGACATGACTGAAGAGACTTAGCATGCACACATAGGCTGATTTATGTTTTTGTACAGCAGAAAACAACACAGTATGGTAAAGCAGTTATCCTCCAATTAAAAAATAAACAAAATACGTGATAAATGTAGCTAGAGGCTTTGATCGAGTGGTTGGTTGACTAACTTATTTCATGGAGTTTTTAGAAAAAGTATTAAGGCTTGCAAGTTCTATTTTCTTCAAAACTCCAGTCTCTCATCTCCCTTCTTCCTCCAAATTTTCCATAATTTGAAATACATTTTAGAATATTGATTGATCTAGTCAATAGGAAATTTGAATTGTGTGTATTTTCCATAAGTTTCCAAGAAAGAGAACATTATATATTGACTTCCTGGGAGATTTTCAAACCAATAGGACAAGTCCTTTCTTAATAATAATCTCTTTTACAGAGCACAATTAACCAATTATTTTATACTATTTTCTTCACCTCTTCAGTTCCTTCAAATTAGTAAAGGAATTTTCTCAACAAAGTGGATAGCCTCTCAAAAACTCTATCTGTATTTTTTCCTTCTCTTATCTTAGTTTCCCAAACTGCTGAAATAAATATGAAAACTCCAATTTAAACTTTAAACAAACTTTTCTGTGGTGCAGAGCAACTGGAGCCCTTTTTGTCAATGGTTGGAGTGGAATTACTCTGAAATAATATTTGGCAGATTTGTTTTATCTACCCTAAGGCCCATCAGGTCTATTCCTAGCCATATATATGCCAAAGATAGATGAAAACATATGCACACCCAAAGAACTGTGTTAACATGTTCATAGCAGATTTATTCACAGTGTCACTAAATTGCAGGCAACCCATACATCCATAAAAGCAAAACTTAAATAAACATATGAGGCAGTATTCAATACTTCTCAGTTACAGAAAGTGAGCTACTAATACGCACATAGATACATCTCAAAACAAATTAAACATTAAAAAGTGCACACTACATGTTGTACATGTTTTCATTTATATGAAGTTATAAAATAGGTATACTCAATTGATGCTGATAAAAAGTAGAATAGTTGTTGCTTCAGGGTGGAGTTGTGGTGTAAGCAAGAGAAGAGGTAGGAGAGAATTTTCTACAGTGATGTAAGCGTTCTTTATCTTCATAGGGGTGTTGTTTACACATCAATTTATTTGCAATCTAACTGTATACAGAAACCATCTGCATTTTACTGTGTGTAAACTATATCTACTTATTAAGTGATCTGCTCATCATGTAAATAATATAGAATCTATAAGACAAAAATCTAAACATTAAAAATATTGTTATTATTCATTAAGGAAATCAGCTATTGTTATTTATGTGATTGGGCTTCCCAGGTAGTACCATGCAAAAGAATCTGCCTGCCAGTGCAGGAGACAAAAGAGGCGCAGATTTGACCCCTGGGTTTGGAAGATTCCCTGGAGGAGGGCATGGCTACCCACTCCAGTATTCTTGCCTGGAAAATTCCAAGGACAGAGGAGCCTGGCATGCTACAGGCCTGGCATGGTTCAAAGAGTCAGACACAACTGAGTGACTGAACACATGTAATTAAACAGAGAATACAAAATAATTTAAACATGCTAAAGCTACTTAATAGAAGCAAAACTAAACTATTTCAATTATCTTTCAAAGGAATAAAAAATAATAGTGTTACATAGATTTTGGGTGAATTTGCCTCTATGATGGTTCGCTCACGTAGCTATTGGTGGAAGGCCTCTGTTTCTTACCACATGAACCTCTCAACCGTGCTGCCCGAGTGTCCTCATGACAAGGCAGTAGGCTTCCCCTGGGCAGGTGATCCCAGAGAAAGCCAGGATGAAGCTGTCTGTTTCCTGAAGCCTTGGATCAGAAACCACACATGGTTACTCCTGCCACATCCTAGTCATGAGAAGCCAGTCACTAAGGATAGCCTACACTCCGGGAGAGAGAGATCAGCTTCCATTTTTTTGAAGAGAAGAGTGTCAGAGCACTTTTTGACATATTTTAAAACCAACACACAGTGAAAGACCCTACCTGCTCCATGTTTCTGACCTTTGCAAATGGAGAGATGGGCTTACCCTGTAGAATTTCCAAAAATAAAAGTACTAGTGTCAACAAGGAAGCCTTGCCAGTTGGGGGAGTGAACTGCTGGCTGTAAAGAGAAAGAATAGTCATTCCCAGGCCCAGTACTGGGGGGAGGCAAGCGAGGGGCCAGAGACTAATAAGACACTTGCTTCAGATACAAATTAGGGGTGCAAAATTAATACAGAATGGTTGCTTTGCATTCATTTTGATTTTTAAGAAATATTGGGTTATAATATTCTGTATGTTGAAAACTGAATTGTTTTACTCCCCTTAAAGTTTGCACCCAAAGCAAATGCCTCACTCACCTTGTTTGCTTAAACCTTCCCTGACCCTCTTCTCTCATACTTTCCCCACTTCCTACTTTATGTATGTGTGTGTGTGTGTGTGTCTTAAGGCCAGTATCTAGTAGTCTGAAATTAGTAGATCTTCAAAATGTTGCAAACAGACTAGAGATGGCACAGAACAGTGCGAAAATGCCAAACTTGGTATCAGTGTCAGCACAGGTACCAGTCAAGTCCTGCTCTAATTAGCCACAGGACCTTAAGAAAGTCATTTCACCTCTCCATGCGTCAGTTTCTTGGTGACAAATTTGAAAGAACGGAATTAGATATTTTCTAACACCCAGTCAAGGACTAACATTTTGACAGCAGAAAATCTTAGCATCTTGGGTGCTGTTTTTCCTTCCCTGAATCCATCATCTGTAGCTAGAGACCTGAAATCCATTACTCTTCAGAGTAAAGCTAATGCCTTTCCTGTGTGATTGTTGTTTTTAATTTTAATTTGGAATCGTTCTTTTTGCAGTCATTTGGCAGGTTTGCCTGATCTCGCTCTGGGGTAGTAATCAGGGCATGATGCACTATTGGTATCATTTTGTATTTTCATTAAGGTGCCCTGAGGACTTCCAGCATTCAATGCCAACAAATTTAAATTATTAATTTTATTACAACAAGAATTCTACAATGGTAGAGCTACTGAAATGCTTTTTAAATTGGTTTTTAACTAGAAAAAAATAAAGAGATAGAATTGGGACACTTGGGAGGTAATGAAAAAGTGAGACAGAGCTGTTATTGATTTAAAGTCAGGTAAGGGGATATTTTTTTAAAGTTCAATTTTCACAAATCATTGGCCTTAGATAAGATACTAATGAGAATACTCCACAACTTCACAAGTATGTAATAATGAAGAAGAAATCAACTAATAATAAACAAAATACATGGTACTAACATGTAAGAAAGGAAAAACTGATACCATTGATTAAATATTTTAATTGATTCTACTTTTTACTAAAAAAAATAACTACATTTCAACTTTCTTAGTTAAAAATCTACTGTAAGTAGGAGATATATAATAAAAAGTGATGGACTCACAGCTGCATTTCTGAATGATCTTGGGTAAATCACAAAAACCAATTTGAAACTGTCTTCACCTGAAAAATGGGGACATTAAAACCCTCATATAGGGAGTTTTGTGTAACTCAAATGAAGTATTGTGCATGAAAGCAGTTTGTAAACCATGAACTACTCTGCACATATAGAGAATTTATAAATTTGTAGATATTTTTCAGTTCCAATTAATATTATTGGGAGTCCTGTGAAAGGGATAGAGATGAAAGATCATGGGAATTCTAATGTGACTTTATCCATCAGATGACTCAAAACTGACCTTGAAACATACAAGTGCATGGATTTCGCTTTCATTCAGAGTGATGTGATGAGCTCCGTAATAAATGGTAGTAGCACAGAACTTTTGAAAAATCCTTGTCATTATTTGCATTTATTAGGTGCTTAAACAAGAAGAACCTCCACTGGTGAACACAGTAACAAATCCATCAGCAAAACTCATCAGGTTACACTGTGTCTGATTTACCACAGTCAGTTGCCCTTATGTTCCCTTCCTGGTTCTGTTTTATCAACATGAAAGTGAAAGTTGCTCAGTAGTCTCCGACTCTTTGTGACCCCATGAACTATACAGTCCATGGAATTTTCCAGGCCAGAATACTGGAGTGGGTAGCCTTTCCCTTCTCCAGGGAATCTTTCCATCCCAGGGATTGAACCCAGGTCTCCCTCATTGTGGGTGGATTCGTTACTAGCTGAGGCACAGGGGAAGCCCAAGAATACTGGAGTGGGGTGGGTAGCCTAACCCTTCTCCAGTGGATCTTCCCAACCCAGGAATTGAACCGGGTCTGCTGCATTGCAGATGGATCCTTTGTCAGCTGAACTACCAGAGAAGCATGCCCAGACCCAATTGTGGGTCAGTCTGAGCGTGGAAAATGCTCTGCTATCTGACAGGTCTAGATTGGGACGAGAGCCATCCCATAGTGCAGGTACAGGGGATCTAGACTGGCTTCATGCATAAGGAAGAAAATGTCATCCCTAAGGGGTAGCCAGAAGTTTAATGGCCCATGTAAGAACATAGAGGCTGGTATAGGAGGATGTAGAGGCATAATCTGAAAGTTAAGTCAGGCTTTGAATTTAGTGGAAACATTTGAGGGTGATTGATGAGGTAAAGATCATAAAGACTTCAAGACTGGAATATGAGATGGAGAGTGAGCACCTTAACACTGGCATGATAGGAAGGGCAAACGCAGAAATGTCATCTCCTCACATTCCCTGTCATCACAAGATTGCCCAGAATCAAAAGAAGTTAGCGAGAGTCAGAACCATACATTGGAAACAAGGCAAGGCCATTCAGTGTTCAAGTGGTGTTCTGGTGGTGTGTGTGGACCATTTCCATGCTTGTGTATTGATGTTGTTGAGTCACCCCTCAGCTTGAGCAGAAGGACACAAAAACAATTCATTGTTCCTCCAGGACAAGGGTAGGAAAGTTCTTTGCTCTTATATGACATTGCTTGGAAAGTACTAGAGGAAAGGTAATGTCTGGGTGATGTTCATTTAACAGGTCATCCTATAAGAAAAGCATTGTGTCCATATATCTATTTGGGAACTAAAATCTGAGAAGCCATTTCCATATGGTTTTCCCTTAGAATCTAGCTGACGGAAGTGAATGTCAGAGGACTGCTTGGAATAATATGATAGCTACAATTTATAGTACCACATTCTACTAGTTTATTCTAGGACTTGTAGAGGAAGAAACCAGATGATGATGTGAACCTTTAGAGTTTGTACAGTGTTTCTGATGGTGACAGGTGCAGGGAGGGTTGAGTTTCTTCTGACAGAGATTCTGACTAGTGGAATGTTTTGTATAAGCTGGTCTATGAGATGAGAGATTGATAAATAGATCAGGAGTGAAGGGATCACACAAAAGTCACCCACATTCTGAAAGGCTAACCCTTAAAATAACTTCCTGGACTATGAGTAAGGAAATGTCTAAGTTAACTAGATTTTCACCCTCTGTTCGTATGCTGTCATCCTCTCTGAGAGCATGCTGAGCCTTTAGGAATGACAGGTCTCACATTCTGATATCCTGGACTGATAGAAGCTAAAGGGACCACATGGGCAAAGGAGCACTGGGTTGGTCTGAGTTTCCAGGAAAGAAGGTAATGCTGAATTCCTGGCAGACCTCTAGAGGGTTCCCAAGAAGACTTTCCACATCCAGAGAAAAATCCAAAACTTGAGAATACAAGAGCTGGCCCATAGCAAAGAAAGTAAAACCAAGCTTCTAGGTTAGTTAAGGATCCCCTTTGGTAGGATCTAGAATACAGAACTTACACTCCAACAGCCCAAGAGGTTACTCTGAGCAGTTTTCTGCAGGTTTTCTTTTTGACTTTTGAGTATCATCTTCTGTTTGAAAAGGAGAAAAGGAACAATAGCAGCTGAGTACTTCATTTATTTCCTTTTCTAACTTTAGCCTCAGATTCGTTTTTTCCTGATGACCGCTGAAAGATCTTTCCATGCTTCCTACCCCTGGGAATGCCCATCTGCCTGCACTCCATCACTTCCAGCTGGATCTGACACCATTTGTCTCTAATAGCAAGTTTCTTTTTTCTTATTTTTCCCAATCCCAGGCTGAACATCTGCCTTGTACATTGGCAAGATTAATATATCCCACTTGAGCAAATGCAATATGGTCTCTTGGTGTCACTCTCAGAGACAGGACTTGGCTTGCCAATTGTGATAACTAAACCATGTTATACCAAAGGAATATGTATTTTTCATAATGCTCTGGGTAACGTGCAACCTTTCATGAAGGAGATTCATGTCTCTCAATGCCCTCAGTGAGATACTCTGGAAGCAACATAGATGGCTTCTCCTATGCCTAAGAAGGAAACTATTCATATTTGTCTTCCTGTGACACAGGGAATTTTGCCATTTTTATTCCCCTTACAATCTATCAGTGATTATTTTTGTATTTGATTCCTGTTGTCAAACCAGATCTTATGTGTATTGTGGCCCCAGTGTCTAAGGCAGTGCCAAGGATCTTATAGGCCCTCAATGGATATGGGTTGAATGAATAAGTGAACTTTGTCACAGACATCTTAAATTTATAAGTATTATAAATTTAGTAATACATACCTCATTTGCACATGTATTTTCTTTCTCAAAGAATGTAAAATATCATATGATTTATCATTAGAGAAACCATGCTACTAGGCACAAAAATGTAAGACTGACTCTACAAACTTTGAGCTTCCTGACAGCTCAGTGGGTAAAGAATTTGCCTGTAATGCAGGATACACAGGAGATGTGGGTTCAATCCCTGCATTGGGAAGATCCCCTAGAGGAAGAAAATGGCAACCCACTCCAATATTCTTGCCTGAAAATTCCCATGGACAGAGCAGCCTGGCAAGTCCAAAAGGTCACCACTGAGTTGGACACAACTGAGTGACTATGCATGCATTCTACAAACTTATAGATACTGTCAAAGAACCTAAAAATGGAAAATATTTCCTAAAGTGAAGGTCATATGATCAATATCATGAGTCATAGAATCAGTATTGCAGAAAGGGATACAGAAGGTTGTTTTAAAACACAGATAAGTTGATTTCCCCACAACTTTGAATTCCTCACAACTTCCATTGAATGGAATGAAGAATTTTTAACCTAGAAATGATTCATAAAAATTTAATGTTGAAAGCATCTGCCCCAGCTAATTTTGCTATGACAGTCTTCTCCCTACAAGAATCTTAAATTTCTCTAATCTCAAAATTCTAGAATTATTGAAAATTGAATTTTGAAATTCAAGCTATAGAGATAGAAACCATCTTTCGGATGTTAATTTAAAATATGACTATTTCCCAAAGCTCCTGATTTTATCTGTTTTAGAAAGAAAATACTCCTGGAAGAAACACAAGTTACATGCTGTTGTTCTTCACACATAAACCCCTCTTTGTCATCAACGTGACCTGAATTCCAACAGCTGGCTAACCTCATCCCTAGTAATCAACCATCATCCCAAGAAGTGAACATAATCAAAAGCTAAATCAAATAAATATGTCTTACTCTCTGTTCTGACATCAGCCAAGTTCCATTTCTGGTGGGAGGCCAAGGGGAGTGGGTGCCAAAGGCATATGGCTGTGGGCACCATTGTGCCAAAAAGATGTCAACACATTGGAAAGGATTCAGAGAAGAGGAGCGGGGGGTGATTAAGGGGCTGAGGAATTTACTTATGAGGGAGATTAAAAGAGCTAAGTGTGTATACATTGGCTAGGCAATGTATTGGAGGCAGCAGAGTTGGGTATAATTTGAAGTGTCGACAAGTCCACACGAGGAATTAGTGGCACGGGAGCCAGAGGAAACACTGAGGCTTGGGAAAGTGAAGTAAATAAGGATGAAAACTAGAGTCTAGTCGTCGTCAACATTTCTTAAGAGAATGTTGATTTAAAATAAAAGCATTTTACAGCATCAGCTGTAAGACCAGTCATAGATTTAAAAGTTATAAAAAAGAAGAATGTGAAGACAAGCTGACCTGGCCTGGGACAAGAGGCATAAGAAACAAAGTTTATCTTTCCTATTCTCTGCCCTACTGGGAGTATGGTTAATAAGAACATATCTACTGCCCACTTTTAACATAATCAATTTTGAATATTTTTATTTCACTAAAAAAGGAACCACACACCCTTAGCTATCATCCCCAAATCCTCACAGCAATGTGTTTAGCTCCACAAATTAATAGGTATGGTCAAAGTCCAGTAAAAAATGAAAAGACTCTACTAAAGTCATGATCATACAATCATTACTTTGAGATCCAAGAGGCAGCTTATAATTATGGGTAAATTGATTTCCCTCCATCTTTTAATGCCTCACAACTTCTGTCACACAGAGTGAAAAGTTTGTAACTCCAAGTTTCCCCCTTCTCCAGCCCTAGCAAAAACACTAGCTTAATTTCTAGCTGTATAGATTTTCCTAGTCTGGACATTTCATATAAATGGAATGTACAATATGTGGTTCTTTGTGACCAACTTCTTTAAATTAGCATTATGTTTTCAAGGTTCATCCATGGTATGGCATAAATCAGTACATTGTTCCCTTTTATAGCTGAATAATATTCTGTTGTATGGATATGCCACATGTTGTTTTTCCATTCATCAGCTGTTGAATATATATCATTAAGATAGAATAGCACATAATTTTTTTTTTTCCTGTGAAAATGCCTGGTCATTTCATTTAATCACACAGTTCAACCTGGGGTATTGTGAGCTGATTTTATCATCTCTCCCAGGGAGGAGGTGCACTGTCTACAATCAAGCAAAAGATGCTGGAATTTGATGTTCCTTGTCAGATTTTGTTGGAGATATATTTGGTCAGTCACTTCAATGCCCAGTGATTTGGATAGATTGTACTTGAAGTTACATATGACACAGAACATATGGATACAGTCTCCTTTTATGGACTTTGCCCTTCAGTCTTTCCCCCACAGGGTATGCAATATACTCTACTAGAGGCTGGTGTACCCTTGTCCCTTCTCTACAACAATGAAGTAAGCTATTGTATGTCTTCTCCAGGTGCAAGTTTCCTCCTCAGAAAATAATAGAACAGAATGTTTTATAATATTTTAGCAAAGGTCTCAAAATCATACTCTAGCTCATAATAGTGGTGTGATCTTGAGAAAATTATTTTAAATTCCTAGTAGTCAGTTTACTCATGGAGACAAAGAATTCTAGAGGACTGTATGAAGACAATTAAATGATATACAAATAGCATGTGCTTGGGGATAGATACTAGTGGTTGATTTTAACAAGAGGTGATCTTACTAGGAGCAGAGGAGTAGGAGCATGTGAAGGTATGAAAAGGTTTGAAACGATTCATAACACTATCTAATAATACCTCTGATACAGAAGAAAAAATAACAGCCATCATTTAATAGCTCTTTATGTGCCAGGCACTATTCCCCAGATCTTTTCATACCTTAGCTCTTGCAATGCTCCTGTGAGTTAGATATTATTACCATCATTTATTAACAGAAGGGTTTCATCAAAGGTCAATCAGCTTCTCAGAGGCAGTGTTTGCATGCAGGTAGCTGATTTGGGGACTGAATTCCTAACCACAACACCCTGCTGAGGCCCTTGTTCCTCTGAGTATCCAGGCCAGGGGCGTTGTGCACAGAATAGGATATTCAGGTCTTAGCTATAAGAAGGAATTGTTCATCAAGAATCAGCTTCCTGGAGGTTAATGGTTTATTTATTTTTCACTATTAATTTTAAGCATATTGTTTTAGTTATTACTCTCTTTTCACTGTGATAACTTCAACTTTTACAACTCTCTCTTTCACCATGTTAAAGCCTGAGAAAAGGCCTTGATAAAAATTGAGCTGTTCATCTTTTTCAGAATTGTCTTTTGTATGTCATCTTTCATTGCTATAAACTCACAAAGAGGAGCAGGTGGTGAGGATAAAAATACATTAGTATTCATATCTCTAGCCAAAAGTCACCTACATTTCACTTGAGGCAAATAGGAAAAAAAAAAAAATACCTCCCTTCTATTCCTACCCCATCTCTGTCTAACAGCCTAGCCAGACCACCAGTCTTGGATTATTGCCACTCACCCTGCCTTTCCATGTTCTCTGTTACTTTAAGCCCTTCCTGCACCAGGTTGCCAGAAGAGCCTTTGGATAATATATTACCTGCCGCCCCACCAAGAGCTTCCAAGGAATCCCTTCCTTTCAACTAGGTCCAATTTCAAACCCCTGTGCTTCACTTTGCCCTCCCCAAACCTCCCAACATATTCCTGTCCCTCAGTCAGACAAATCTCATCACTGTCCCCTGAGCCTGGCCACGCTCACGTCTCACATCTTCCTAATGCCCTTAGGTAGACATGCTCCTCACTACACGCATACACACACACAGAGGCACACGTGCACAGGCACACACACACTCACACATGCACAAGTGCGCAACAGTAGAAAGAATGGTAAACACATAGCAAATATCAGTTTCTCTTATTTCGTCTTATTTCTCATTTCAGCTCTACTGAAAATGGCTTCCATAATTTTCCCAGCCTGGAATTCCTCCTCTGCTTAAACCCATGCCACAGTTTGTGTCAGAGTGTTTAGAATTTGACTGTTCTATAATTATAAACTACTAGGAATCATTCTTCAAGGAATTTAGTTAAGGTACATTTTTGAAACTAGGCTCATGTTTAAAAGGTTTTTAATACCTTCTTGTAATTGATTGATTCATCAAACATATCATGGCTGAGATCAAATATCATCTCTTTTCTGTGGTCTTCATATACCAGAATCCAATTTTTACTACCCTCAGGGAAAAGCAATTTCTCCTCTGTAGTCCCATGATCATGTGATTTATAGATTGCTTCCCTGGTGGCTCAGATAGTTAAGAACCTGCCTGCCATGTGGGAGACCAGGGTTCGATCCCTGGATTGGGAAGATCCCCTGGAGAAGGGCATAGCAACCCACTCCAGTATTCTTGCCTGGAGAATCCTCATGGACACAGGAGCCTGGAGAGCTATAGTCCATGGGGTTGCAAAGAATCAGACATGGCTGAGCGACTAAGCACACACATAGATCGTTCTACCACTGCAGATAGCACCTTACACTCTGGTTATTGTAATAAAGCTGTTTCCCTCAAATAGACTACGCACGTCTTGAAGGCAGAGGTCGTAATTTCCTTGTATCCCACAGGCCTTTGCACATAGTAACAATAAATTGCTAAACAAATCTGGATTAATTTAATTAGAAGAACAGAACTCTGAAGGAAGAGGATTGTGCTGAAATGGGTTCGGAGTGAAGAGGTTGAGGTTGTGCAGATGTACAGGGTGCTTCTTCTTTTCATACATTGCATTAGATTTGCTCTTTATCCAGGACCCACCGTGTCAAATCAAGCTTGTGATTAAGATCAAGTCTACCGGGAAATGAGCAGAGTTGCCGAGCATTTGAAAAGGACCTTGCTGTCCAAAGTATGCAACTCTGGCAAACAGCTGTTATGGTTCTATTGTTTTATTTTTGCTTCCCTTAAAGGGCAAGGTTTGAAAAATCTGGGAATTTATAAAAAGACTTTCAGGACAAAGAGAACACTCCAGAAATCATTTTTTCTTGAAACAAGGTGAGTTTTCCACTGCATAGCATTCTGAGTGCGTGGTAGCTGTGCCAACTTCAAGGACCGCTTAGTCCAAAATCGCCTTCTTCCAGATGTAAAGGACTTATCTTGCCCTCGGGCGAGACTGCAGATATACTGACTCTGTTTCCAAGAAACACTTTCAGATGCATTAAGGGCCTCTCAAATAATTGTGTCTCCGTTCTGTGGGGAAGTGAAACTTTTTCCTCACTGGATCAGAGAATATTAGGACTAGAATGATCATTAGAAGTCATCTAGTTTAAATTTATTTTATTTTGCTTTTCCTTTTGTTTTTTTCTTTGTTTTTCTCTTAGAGAAGAAACCAAAGGGAATAAAGAGAAATCACACAACCAATTTTCACTAACTTCATTCTCTGCCACACCTCGGACCCTCTGCTGGTGTTGATTTCTGCAAAAGTTCACACCTGTGTGTTAAAGGGGCCTATCCAGGTAGTTAGTTAAATAAATTAGTGGTCTCACAAAGGCAAAATGCTACCTAATTTTATGTCTAAGCATTTTTTTTTCCTATATCAGTTTTGGAGGAACAGAAGTTCCTGGACTTCTTTATTCTGTTTGAGTATCTGGAGAGTGAAAGGTAAATATGGAGCTTATACTTAAACTTCCATATGTGTAATCCAAGATTGCGTGCATGTGTGTGTGTGTGTGTGTGTGTATCTCCATTTGTTCGCATAGGACTGGTGAAGGTAAAGGTAATTAACTGAGTTTGGCATTTAACTAAGAAAACAGCATATTTTCCTGGTATCCCGTGGCTACAGGGCCCTTGACAGAAGAGAAAGAAGACAAATGAGGACTCTCCGATTGAGGGACGGGAACAGAAGCCTCCTTGGAAAAAAATGTCCTGGCCTGAGGCTCCCCTGGGGAAGAGGAATGGGCAGTTCTGCAGTGATGACTGGGTTTCACACAATGAGAAGTCATATTAGTAATGTAACTGCCTTCTGGGTTCCATTTACCTTCTTTATGCTTCTTTGTCCACGTATGCACACAGGCTGGAATTGGCAACATGACGATGCTCTTGAAACAGGTGATGTAAGAAAGGAAAAATCCTTTGAAAGTATAAGGGATAATTAAATAGAGGTCATCTATTATCTGGACTGCAAGGACAATGTGTTTATAAATGTAAAAGTGTTTCTCCATGTAATGTCATTTCTTCATGGCGAAGACTGGTACAGTTTGGTCTGAAAATAAATTTGCAGAGACAGACTTCTCAATGGAAAAAAGAAAATAAACAGAGGCCTACATACCTCATTTAAAATGTGAACTGTCCATCATATTCAGACACATGTTCTGCCCACTGCTTACCTCACCCAGTTTGATTTTGGAGTAACCCTGTTTTTAATTAGACACAGACACTGAAAAATATTGATAAAGTTCGACATCTGTGTCTGGTAGAAATTTTTCATCTTTAGGTCAGATCAATATCTTATTTTTTGAACTCCTTGAAGTTCAAAAATCCTTGAAATTCTGCAACTTTGGTCATAAAATTAAACATGGCTTAATATTATTGCCAGAGAAATTAATAAAGGAAGAACACATTTGGGGATTCCAGGTGTGGGCACTGTAGGAATCTGCAGTGCTCTAAGTGCCTTTGGTTTCAAACAATCACGGTGTGTCTTCAGCTCAGCCCACCTCATAACTTTAATTAAACAAAATTAAAATTAATTATTAATGGAATAGATGAATTAGCTAAGGTGAGCTGATACTATTTTTGTTGTTGTTCTTTGTAAGGTGCCGCTAGTATATCCAGCACAAAAGAGATCAGCTTGAATAGTGCTGAATAAAACAAAGTTCTTGCCCCAAGGAGCTTTCCTTTCATAAACATGTCAGTAAAATACAGATCACAACTCAAGGTGTAGTTGTCAGAAGATGCTACTTCCAAAATAAGAGAATATCCATGGCAAATTCTCATCAAAAATTGAAATGTAGTGCTCTAGAGAATCTAAATAAGGGATCAATTCAGTCATTGACTCAGGTTTTATGAATATTTAGAGGCACAAAATGAAGTTCTTCCCTTAAGGTAGTGTCTCATGAATGCTAGGACTACCATAGTTTTACAAAGGAACCTTGGTCTTTAATTAAACCTGTTTTAGTCACTGAATAGTCACAAACAAATTCTTAGTTTGTATTTTATTTAGCTTTTCAGCTTGCCAACTTCAGGAATTTTTTTCATATCTTTGGCAAATATTTCTTAAAAACTTATTATGAAGCATGCAATACATGATGAGCATACAAAGGCAAATAGAGCAAGTGTGAAGGAATAGAGTTTTGGAGAGAATTTCATAACATCCCCTGGGGAAAGAGGCAGGTAGTGGTGGGTGCTGCATGAGCTCTGAGGCTGAGCTTTCTGAACTGTGTAACTCAGTGATTGTAGGTAGAACTCACTCAAAGGATGAGCAAGCAGAAGACCAGGCTGGAAGATTCATGGATTAGGTTTTAATCATTTTGCATTTGCAGTAATGAAGAAATAACTAAAAGCAACCTAAATGTCCATCAACTGAGAAATAGATAAAGAAGATATGGTCTATATACACAGTGGAATATTACTCAGGAATAAAAAGGAAATAATGCCATTTGTAGCAACATGAATGGACCTAGAGTTTATCATACTGAGTGAAGTAAGTCAAATAGAGAAAATCAAGCATCACATGGTACCACTTACATGTGAACTCTAAAAAAAAAAGAGAGACACTGATGTATAGAACAGTCTTATGGACTCTGGGAGAGGGAGAGGGTGGGAAGATTTGGGAGAATGGCATTGAAACATGTAAAATATCATGTATGAAACGAGATGCCAGTCCAGGTTTGATGCACGATACTGGATGCTTGGGGCTAGTGCACTGGGACGACCCAGAGGGATGGTATGGGGAGGGAGGAGGGAGGAGGGTTCAGGATGGGGAACACATGTATACCTGTGGCGGATTCATTTTGATATTTGGCAAAACTAATACAATTATGTAAAGTTTAAAAATAAAATAAAATTTAAAAAAATAAATAAATAAATAA
>NW_011494392.1:651510-700109 GCF_000754665.1 Bison bison bison | reverse complement strand
TAAATAAAAGATACAAACGAACTTAGAAATAGACTCAGACTCAGACAAAGAAAATAAATTTGGTGGCTCAGATAGTAAAGACTCTGTCTACAATGCAGGAGACCTGGGCTCGATCCCTGAGTCAGCAAGATCCACAGAGAAGGGAATGGCTACCTACTTCAATATTCTTGCCTGGAGAATTCCTAAGGACAGAGAAGCCTGGCAGGCAACAGCTCATTGGGTCACAAAGTCAGACATGACTGAGCAACTAAGCACAACAAATATATATACTTATATAAACATATACTTTTTTCTAGATTTTTTCTCTTATAAGTTATTACAAGACATTGAATACAGTTCCCTGTGCTATATAGTATGTCCTTGTTGGGTATCTATTTTATATATAATAGAGTGTATATTTTAATTCCAAATTTCTAAATTACATCTCCCCATTTTCCCCTTTGAAATTGAAAATGTTTATATATATATATATATATATATATGTGTGTGTGTGTGTGTGTATATGTATATATAAAACTTTGCTATATACCTGAAACTAACACAACATTGTAAATCAACTACATTTCCATAAAAATTAAAAAATAAATAAATAAAAATGAGGTTAAGAAAGTATTTCTATGTATGGGTCAGAACCCTGTAGCCAAACTTGACAAGATCCTTCTTTGTTGTCATGATGTCATAATGATAATAACTACTGATCTAGTAAAATTTTTGACTGGGGCTCCTGTTTATTGAATGTTTACCTCTAGAAATCCTGAAGTTGGCTAAATGCCCATGCTCTCACAGAGGATTCCTGTTTGTTTTTGCTGGTTAACTCAATCCACATGGCACACTATTGTAATATAAAGTCTAACCTGAGGTATTTTAGGTGACAGGTGAAATTTGATCATGATCCAGAAACAGAACATTTTGTTTAGCATCAGAAACCCCAGGGGAGAGTTATTTTTTCCTCTTCAATACAGTCTCAAAGTGAAACTGAGAGTGTTTCCTTGCACATTCCCATAGAATGGGTCAACTCTTAACTCTTTGGGGTCTGGTTTTACGCAAAAGGCATAGATCACCCTTGTCTCATGGGCTATATGCAATGTCTCCTTTCTGTTGCCCTCCTCAGCAGAGCAAAATCACTAAGGTCCCCAAATAATCCATTTGGGAGCAAATTTATTTCACTGGAGTCCAGCTTTTATTTTAGGTTTTGGCTTCTGTATGTGTCTTAGCTACTTGTCAATTTAGTAACACATTTGAAAAATGCACTTGAGAAGAATATATATTTTATTTAGAAATTTTAGTTGCTTTAGGTAATATACCTTTTCAGAGTAACTACTTTGTCGTGGACCCAAACAAGAAAGCTATTATTTCCCTAACATTTGCTATGTGATTTACATTTGTTATGCTATTAAATCCTTAAAGAATCTATATGCAGTACAGTAGGTATTCTTATTATAGTTTCCAGAGGAAGGGATCAAGGTTAGAAGAGACAAGTAAATTGTCTAGGGTAAGAGAATAATTGGTGTTTTAGGATTTTAACTCATACCTGCTTAGTTCCCAAGCTCATGTCTGTAATAATTGTAGACAGTGGGACATTGCCAGAACACTTACATCATTTTACTGCTTGCTCTTTGGTCTATTTTTCCTGCTCTAAAGAGTCTTGTTTCCTTTATCTCCCCAAATCTTTTGCTTCTTGAATACTTTATATCTCAACAAACCTCACCACATTCATCCAATTACTTGGATTAAAGTAAAGTAACCTATAACTCTTTATCTCTCTCTCTCTCTCTCTCTCTCTCTCTCTACAGGCAGACCTCTGGCCTCGGTCACTGTCACAAATGGCCTAGACTCCTGCAAGATCATTATTAAATACGTGTACCCCTTCTTCCACTACTGAACAGATTCACAGTCCATTTTCATTCAGCAGCCTAAAATCTTACTAAAAATTAAGTCTCATCATATCACTTCCTTTACTGAGAAATGGACAGCTTTCCGTCTTGAAATAATGTTTCTCCTTCTGGTCACAGCCTTTTAGATCTATGTCATCTGGCCTTACCTATTTTTCCAACTTCACTTTGTAAAACTCTCTCCCTCCCTTACCACTTTCCAGTCTTATTGACTGCTCTGTTTGTACAAATATACCAAGTCTGTTTGAATCTTACAGTGTCCATATGTACTGGTTCTTCAAGTGACATGCTTTCTGCTTAGTACTTTATCTAACTTTTGCTCATCCTTCAGAACTCAGCTCAATCACCCACAATTTAAATAATCCTTCTCCCTCTTATATTATGGTGCCTAATTTTCATTTTTATGTTTATCTCTAATTTTATCCTCTTTGTTTATAAATACATTTTTGTTTTCCTCACTGCAACTGCATTAAAACAGGGGTCTTGCCCATCTTATTCAAAACCATCTCAATGACATCCCAGAAAAATGTGTCACCGAATGAATTTGTGCTGAAAATAAATCTGTAGAACTAGAGCATAGCTGAGCAGCATTATCTATGAACACAAGTCACTATTTTGGGAGACTCTCAGCATGGGGCCAAGAAAGGATTTATCTTTACTAGCTTGTGAATCTTGGCCAGGAGGCAGGATTGAATTTGAATAAACAAAGCAGCAAGAAAGACAATAATGGAGTACTATTGGCAATATTGAGTTTAAGAATATTCTCCACAGGGATAATCAAGGAATCAGCCAAAAAAAGAAGCCAGTGCATCCACGAATGTACCTCACTAAGGCTGAGGCTGATGATTTAATACTGCCACACCACTAGTCCAGCTGTCTCAACATCAGATGACATTAAAGACTAACTCCTCAGATGCTGAGTGAGATAAGCTCCCCCTTTCCAGTCTTGCTAACTAAAAGAAAGAGCCAAAGCGTCATCTCACTTCTGACTTCCAATCTTGCTCAAGTGCATCTCATTAGAAGCACTAGCTAGAACTTTAGCTTCAAGGAAATGCGGGCTATAATGTTCTTAGGTTTTTGGAACCTGTAATACAGAAGAATACACAAGAAAAAGGAATGAATGGATGCTGAATACCATACTAACCACAAGATAGCACTCAATGTGCTTTACAAAACCCAGTGTGCCTAGTGTACCTTCATAAAGAAATTGAGCTAAGTTAGACAAAAAAGAAATGTGTGCACCAATCATTATGCTATGCTCTGGAGATATATCAATATTAAGAAGGTACATATGATACACTCATCCATGGGGTTAAATTGACAGACTGTGATAGATGGTTTTATGCTTCTCATTGGTTACAAATGTCCTGAAAATCCCTCCCTTCCATTGGATAGTTCTAGGCACAACACTACTTTTATGATCTTATTTGTTAGCCATTTCATGACATGGAACTCCTCTTTCTAAAGAATGAGCTGGGGACACATGTAGTACTGAGTCTCAAATATGATTTCATGGATGACCCAGTTACTTTCCCTTTGAGTGAGACTACCCACTCTCGCCATACTCACTGGACTTTGCCTAGATTATTGTCAACACACCCAGGGAAGTCTAAAGACTTTGGTCATTTCACTAGGAAACTAAACACATGTGGAGGGAATAGAGAGTATATTACCCATCTTTAATTCCATGGAAAGGTTCTGTGCAATTTCTTCCTATAAAAAGTGGGAAAACACTATGGAGGTTATTTTGTTTTTGAAATGTATTATGTATAAGCATGTGAACCAGTTGTCTTCTTTATGGCCAAGGAAAACCAGGTTGCTTTGGAGCATATCTTAAAGATCTTCTTCCACTGGTATTTCCTCAAGCCAATTAAAAAAAAATGGATTAGAAATGTTGATGTCCATAAAGTCAGCCTCAGTTAGTAACTCTGTTATTATTTACTTTTTAGTCTTTTGTTTCCATTGTTTTTTTTTCTCTCCACTGTTGTCAACCAGGTTTACCAACATGAAATAGATGATGAACCCATTAGTAAATACTGAGTTAAATCTTGTATCGTCTTTCCAAGTTCAGGGGATAAAAAGAGAGACTAGAAAGACAAAAATCAAGTGAAGACTGATTTGGTCACTGTGGAAGGGCAGCAGTATTAAGGAACACCATATTTTTTGCTAATAGACTAGGCTTCCCCAGTGGATCAGATGTTGTAAAGAATCTGCCTGCAATGCAGGAGACCTGGGTTCCATCCGTGAGTCAGGAAGATACCCTGCAGAGGGAAATGGCAACCTACTCCAGTATTATGTAAATATTTGGAACGTTGGCATGATTTAGAAATTTCTCCTTTAAAATTTGGGTCAAATATATAAACTAACACAGAATAAAAGAGAGATCCCCTTTTCCTTCATTCTATGTCTCTTCTCCTTTACTATGCTTGCCAATTGAAAAGCAAAAATTTGTTTAAGTTACTGAAATGGGAACTAAGACCTAGAGAATTTAAGGACTTTCCTAGGCTCACAAAGAGAATGGTGGCAAAGCCATGAGTAAAGTCTAATCAGCCAGAGCTGATTGTCAATATTTCTATATCATGCCATCTTCTGTGAACATGCTATTCAAACAACAGCCCCAGCTATCTCTAACAACACAAATGATTGCTCATCTATCTGTTCTTTAAATTGGAATGTTTGTAGGTAGTATTTTCATAAGATATGGTGTGGTGTTATAGATTGACTGCTTCAGATCAGATCAGATCGGTCACCCAGTCATGTCCAACTCTTTGCGACCCCATGAATCGCAGCATGCCAGGCCTCCCTGTCCATCACCAACTCCTGGAGTTCACTCAGACTCACGTCCATCGAGTCAGTGATGCCATCCAGCCATCTCATCCTCTGTCATCCCCTTCTCCTCCTGTCTCCAATCCCTCCCAGCATCAGAGTCTTTTCCAATGAGTCAACTCTTCGTATGAGGTGGCCAAAGTACTGGAGTTTCAGCTTTAGCATCATTCCCTCCAAAGAAATCCCAGGGCTGATCTCCTTCAGAATGGACTCATTGGATCTCCTTGCAGTCCAAGCTTGCGTTCTCTCAAAAATCATATGTTAAAGCCCTAACCTTCAGTGTGACATTGGAAAATAAAGTCTCTGAGGAGGTTATAAAGGTTAAAGGAAGTTATAAGGGAGAGACCATAGTCTGATATGGCTGGTGCCCTTATGAGAACTCTGTCTCTATATTGGGAGGATGCAGTCAGAAGGTGGGTATCTGCAAACCAGGAAGAACACTTTCACCAGGAACTGAACTGGCTGTCACCTTCTGGAAGCTGTGCTTCCAGAACCATCAGAAAAGAAATTTCTATTGTTTAAACCACCTAGGCATTGCGATTTTGTAAGGACCCTAGTAGACTAAGACACAAAGTATGCCTTTTCCTTCTAGAGTACATAGAAAACATGAGATATTTATTTACAAAGGCATTTTTAGAATTATATTATTTAATATCAGCTTTCCTGGAGAAAGTGCTTCTAGTCAATTTTATGAAAAATTATCCAAGGTGGTATACCATTTGTAAAGCAAATATATAATAAAATATATTTGAGAAGATTAACAGATTTTAATACTGTGTTTTGCTGTTTTTAAAATTTGCTACTGTGTTTGTACTTTATATTGCTTTTTTTTTTTTCTAAATTACTCTTGGCTTTAGTCTAAAATCAATTTTTTTCATTGGAGTAAACTGCGGTGACCCTGGATGCTAAAACTAAGGAAGTCGTACACTGCAAGTAACCACCTTCCACCCACCCAAGGAAGACCCAGATAAGATAATTTGTTTTACTAGCACTTTTTATATCCTATAGGAAGTAGAATATTTATTAATGCCTGTGGAGGAATTAATCTGAGTGATTAAAAGTAGAGTTAAACGTTTCTGTTTCTCAAGTAGATTATCTTAATAGGCATTTGCATATCAACTGATATTACATATGCACATATATTTTCCCCTTGTGAAGTTTGTGCCTCTGAATATGTGTGTGTGTGAGTGTGTGTGCATTAATTCTCACAGTTTAAGGATTATACTTTGGAACAATTCAATTGTTGAGTGACTATCACAAACACAGAAGCAATCCTGGACTAGAAGATTCAAGCACCAGACACACAGCCATGGGGTAGAGGAGCCGATGAGGAAGTCAACATACTCAGTGTTTAAATAAAATACAAGGCCTGAATTGCTGGTGTAGAGGACAGCTGAGTCTCTGAATTGTGGAGTGAAGCTTTCCAGGGCAATATGAGACTGGATATCACTTAGAGGACTGGTCAAGTTCAGCTGAGGAACAACCAATAATCTGAATATGGAAAGGGGATGCGATACTCTCAGATGTGTTTTGTAAAGAGTCTGATATCTTCCCTTGTGTTAGTCCCAACACATATGATGAACCTCTAAGATAATATTCTGTATCTGTTATTCACAAATAACTTTGTTACTTTCCCGGCTGAGGGGCACTCTGTGGACTACCAAATTAGCCTCAGTGGATCTGTGCACAGGGTGCTTTCTGAGAGATGGCGGCCAGAGGGCTACAGAAGCCACTCACACATCTACATCTCAGCATGAGGGCCCCTTCCTGCCATGGTCTCTGGGGCTCGAGTAAACAGAGGCAGCATCAGGTAGCAGACACTGTGTTGTTATTCGTGACCAGTAGACCCAGACACCAGCTGGTACACACTACAGATCCACGTGATCCTGTGGGAGAGTCATGAAGGCCACACATGGACTGCTAAATATTTTGGTAGTCATACTTACAAAGAGGAAAAAAAAGAAAGACATGAAACCAAATTTATTAATATACTATATGTATATAATATATATGTATATAATTTAACCAATATATCCCCTATAATGGGTTTCCTGGTGGCTTAGTTGGTAAAGACTTCTGCTTGCCAATGCAGCAGAAGCTGATTTAATCCCTGGGTCAGGAAGATCCCCTGGAGAAGGAAATGGCAACCCACTCTGTTATTCTTGCCTGGGAAATCCCATGGACAGAGGAGCCTGACAGACTACAGTCCATGGGGTTGCAGAGAACTGACCATGACTTAGCTACTAAACAACAACCAAAAAATTATAAAGTGAAGATTTTAGGTTTGACCCACTGCAAATCTTCCTTCCCACAGGGACATGCCTGGGTTTTTTGTAGTCTTTTCCCAAAACAGGTGCCTCATTTGAAACTTCTGTTCTCTTCTCATTAATAAAAATCAAAACACCATACTTTGCACGAGTTTTAGTGAGTTGAAGAGCCAATGTGATCAAAAATATAAAGTGCAAATGAGGGTGCTGAAGTCACTCATATTTCTACTAATTGTATACAATTATGTTAAATATCTTCACATACATGTCTTCCTTATATCCCCCTACTCATCCTCTCTCCCAACTAGCCTTCTTTAATACAGGTATATTTATCTTTGTTGCTTATACCATACGCACAGTTATCATGTTGGTCCATAGTTTTCATGACATCACTTTAGCGGAAATATAATATTCAATCAAGAACAGATCAGTAACATCAGCTCACTGCTGGACCCACTGGCTTGCCTTTGATTTTTCTGTTGTATTAGATTCTCATGAAAATGCTGTCTGCTGCCCATCAGCTCTTCTTTCTTGAACGTCTCTTTCCTCAGCACTTTGGCTTCCTGAGTCTTGTTTACTCCCAGATCGCTAAGTGCCTGCCTCTTTCTTAGGCCATTAAATGACCACCTCTTCTTTTCTCTCTGGACTCCTTGTCATCCAGGATTTCAGCTGCTCCTCTATGTCAACGAAGCCATTCCCTCTTCTCCAGATCCTAGTTTAGCTTTCCCTATTTTCTAGAAAATATGTCTGCCAATTACCTCTGCAGCAAAATAGATACTAAACTGTGTCCATTTTCTCTGGTTTAGTACTTCCGTATCACAGAATCCCCTGGGCTTTTCTCTGTTAACTACATATAGCCCCATGCTACTAATGAACATGAGCTGAAAATTTTGAATTCATACGTGTCTCTTGTTTTTCCTTTGTCTGCCATAACAAAGACTCCTCATGAGTGACATTCCTAAGTGTGATATTGTCACTGACACTCTTTCACTGTTTCTCACCTAAGGCATAGCAAAGGTGCCCACTCACATCACAGGCCCACATGTTCTGGAAGCGAGAGCTGCAAGATTGAATTCCTTAAAGCAACCCCCTGATCCTGAATGTCTGCCCCAGGAAACATTAGTGTTTGTGCTTGCCAATCAAATTAAATATTCTCATTGGAGACATTTCCTTTCTAATCGCAGAATACTTTTCTATCTTCACCCAGTAGGTGAGGACTTTAGATTCTGTAGGCAGGCCTATCCACTTTCTTTCATCAGACTAGATGTTCAGATTCAAGGGTCATGTCTGATCATGTCAAATCATAGCCAACATTACTCATAGTATTTAACCATTAAATAAATAAATAAAAGTCTTAAAAATGAATTTCAACAATTTCCACCCTTTAGTACAAATGATTCATCAATCAAATGACAGAATGACTATGGTGCTAAGAAGCAGTGGCATATGTTAGGGTCATGAAAAGCCACCCAGTGTAGCCTGGCTTGAGATAAAATAATGGAGGACTGTGCACATCAAAATAGGGGTACGTGGTCACTAGATTCACAGAATCTGAGAGTCTGAAGGACCATTGTCGACTGAAAAAAATATAGTCACAACATAAAAGTAGATACTTGGGGATATTTAGGACTCCGAGTCAGAGAGACAGCATCTCAGTAGCTCTGAGAAAACTGCTCCAAGGAGGCAAGAGGGGGAGTCAGGCTATACACAAGTTTGCAACAAAGGGAGCAGGCAGTCTGAACCTCAAGGATCAGGTATCAAGTTAAATAATTTAGCATTCTATGTATGCTAAACGCAGGCCTCTGGACTCACTGAATTCATTCATTTCATATGTACCTCGGTTATCTGGGGCCAACCCTGTTTCCTTGTTCATCTTTCTTCTGGCATTCCCCCAGCTCTTTAGCAATCACTGTGCGGTGGGTGGCAGGCAGCATCTGCAGGATAACTTTTGGGAGCCCCCATTCACATTTGGGCTTCCCTGGTGGCTCAGCTGGTAAAGAATCCACCTGCAATGCGGGAGACCTGTGTTTGATCCCTGGGTTGGGAAGATCCCCTGGAGAAGGGAACGGCTACCCACTCCAGTATTCTGGCCTGGACAATTCCGTGGACTGTTTAGTCCATGGGGTCTCAAAGAGTCAGACATGAATGAACAACTTTCATTTCACTTCTTCATTCACATTTGGAGGCCAGAAATCTTTGATGGCTGTGACATTTCCTTTTTAATAATATGGCATGAGATATTTTCATTTCACACAGTTTAATCCATATATTGTGGAGTCTTATTGTACAGGGGAGATCATGATTTGTGATCATGATCACAAATTTAAGAAATAGCCTCTTTTCACTTTTCCATTACACTGTGTCTCCTTACTGGCATAACTCCTAGTTGTGTTTACTCCAAAATCTTTTGTCTTGAGACATTAAGTTCCTTATGTAGGTTTTCTAATCTTTAATTGATCAGATTGAATCTGTAACCAAGTCATGAGTGCTTAAAGGTCTTCCGGAAAGGAAAACTTGGCAATGACCACAGATAAACTTTTGAAAAAGTAATTAACATCTGTTTAGTACTTTACAGTTTCTCATTTGAAAGGCATAGCAAGCTTTTGAGAAGGTCAGGCAATTATTATTATCTTATTTTACCAATGATAAAATTGAAGCCTAGAATGCTTTTGTGGCCAAATGTCATAGTACTGACACAGCAGAGACAGCACTAAATCCAATTCTTCAGATGCTTGGGCCAGGGTTCATTCTAATATTTATTGCTCTTCATTTACTATTTTCCCAATGATTAGACCTGCTTGCGAGTAACTGCAACATAAAACATTGTAAGTATCAGGTACCTATCGCCTCTACTGCATTATAGCATGTTTTCAAGTAGGCTGCTGGCCTATACTTTTCTTTCTGGGAAGTTTCCATCTGGATCTGCATAGAAAATGCTCCTATTCCTTAGCTTGCGCTCACCTGGAAGTAATAATCTTTTAAATAAAATATTTGTTCAATGTTATTAAGTCAAAATTGTAATTTTTTTTCATTATTTAATTTTTGTCTGACTTTTGTTCAGTTTCCGTTGTGGATTCCCAAGCAGTTTATATACAGCTCAGAGCTTCTGTTAAAAAGTCTTGTGTTTTAGGGCTCTAAGAACACTTGCTCTGGGTTTGGTTATAGCTCCAATTCAATCAATTAAAAGTAAGAAATCCACACTGCTGAGACTTGCTGCCTAAAGGCAGATGATTCTGGAATAAATAAAACTTTGGAATTCTTATCTCAATGAGGAGACTCACAGATTTTGTTCCTGTTATTGTTGCAGATTTTCAGCTTTCTATTTTATAACATAAGGAGCAGCTAAGTAAAACATGTTTTTATTTTCATTTTCAACTTGCATATATTAACAAATTAAAAGCAGACAGAGCGGCAAGAGTAGTTCAAGCTCTCTCTCCCTTCCCCCAACTGAGTTTTAGGAATTTACAGTAGGGCTACCAGATTTTTTTCCCTAGCAAATCTAGGGACACATATTTGCATATCTGTTTGCATGCATTTGAATTTTAATTTACATAAATTTGCATACTAAATATAAAAAGCTTCAACTACAAGTATATAAAGTAAAATAAAATTGATTAATTAGTGCAACCTACTATAGTTGTACCCAATCCCATTAATCTGGTTCTGCTGGAAGACTTGTAGTCTATAGTGGCCTGAAGGCTAAGGAGCCAGCTTTCCAGCTGTTCCTTAAAGTGGGGCCAGCACTATAAACAATGCATAGCAGGAAATGGGAGGATCAGTGTCAAAACTGTTCCTGGAAGGAGACATGCACACACAGACATACACATCCACACATAAAGGAAAAGTTTTATCTTTAGCTAAGCATCAAATCAGAGATATGATATTGAGCTGGGCATGGCCATAGATTTTGTCTTACATGCCAGTTAATAGTGAACAAGTTAAAGCTTCTTCCAAGCCCACAGAAATCACTCACCCCAGAGCCAGTCCATTCCCACGAGGGACACATGGGGAGAGCACCCACCACTAGCATCAACACCTTTGATCCACTGATCTCAGCCTTGTAAAACCCAACAAAATGAAATTGCCTCTGGTAACCCCACTAAATTCTTTCCATAACTTTCTTCCCATGTTCATTTCTGGTTTATTCCTTTTCTCATGCTGCTCATTCTGCCATTCCTATCTTCCTCATTCGTCAACTTCAAGGCTTAGCTCAAATCTATCCTTGTCCTTAACAATCAATAAGAACAACAATAAAAATAACTGTGACAAAAACTGCTCTTCCATATTTTAGTCCACAGGTCTCCTTTTCTTGAACCTTGAGATCTACTCTCAATTTCATTCACCTGAGGCTTCAGTGTGCTTTAGGATAGCATCTGTCTCATATGTATATGGCTTATCTCCATACAGAGTTCCAAGGTTTTGTGGAATAAATACTAGACATCTGAAATCTTCCAAGTTTGCTTCATAATCCTGCGGTTATACCAGAGGATCATTGTATTTGTTGGTGAATATTCACTATTCAAATAAGGAGTACTATCTGACATAGTTAGGCAGAAGGAGATGGAGAGAAGACTGAAACATAGTCAGTAAACGTGGGTTCCTGATTGTAGGTGGGTCCTATTTTAAGTTTGCCTTTGGCTTGAATGACCATAACAGTTGGTTAAAGAGGCTGAATGTACTGAGGGCTTATTCTGTGCTGTGCACTGAAATGAGTGGATTATAGGCAGCATTTTATTTAATCCCCACACAACCTGATGGCAGTGACCATTGTAATCAACATTTTACAGATTGGAAAACTGAGACATCAGACCATTTGTCACAATCATTCCTACTTTGGGGCCCATACCTAACAGGTCTGACACCAAACACTGTTTCATATCACCAGATGGAAGTAGTCACTAAAAGGTTTCTTGCTTCAGTTCCTCATCTGAAAATGCATGTAACCACTTCTACCTCACATACTATAGGACTCAAATGCAATTATACAGAGGAAAAAATTTTGTAAACTATAAAAAGATACTAGTTATGTTTAGAGTTATTATAGACAAAAAATATTTGTCTCCTAGTCCACTCTTTCATTTTCACTCAAGATTTAATATTTTGAGAAATCTTGAAAATGATGACATCACCTTTACTTTGTTTTAAAAGAAGTCTCCAAACTGGCCACTTGTCAGACAGATGAGAATGCAATTAGATACCAGCAGAACATGCAGCTGGGGTCACTTCCCCAGTTTCTCCAATTACAGAGCTTACTGCAAGGAGCTGAATCGACCACAAATAGCATCCCATTCCACAGTAGGGAGTAGGTGCTAACTCTTCGGCCCTTGGCATTTAACCTTGTTGAATTATGAATGTGCTTCCAATCACACTGTTTGCCTTGGAGCTGATTAAGATGCAAGTGGTACCTTTGGGGAGTTAGATTTTTAAAGTGGACTAGGCAATTTTTAAAGCAAAGTTTATTGGGAAAGCCCTGGTTATCTCAAGATTTGCCAGATTGTGGGGAATGGCACTGACTCTTGGAGGAGCCCATGGACTGGTTCTCTGCAAATACTGTGGCTTTAATCGTCAATAAAAAGGGTCAGGCCAGGCTCAAGGTGGGTCCTATAAAATCAAACAGTTGATATGTTGGTTTTTCTGTCTCTTCATAGAAAGTGCTCCAGGGAAACTTGGGTCTCAGTTTTGTGTGAGATGAGACCTCTCCTTAAATGAGTATGAACGTTATCTTCTCATCAGGGAGGATTATATTCTGTTCTGCCCGACAGGCAAGAATAATAAAGTGGTAAATTCAGAGATGGGTACTTAAGTCATTCTCACTCTAGTGTACCTGTCAGTCTGTGGGCGCTTCATGGAGAAAGAATGATGACACATGGAATTCCAGGGTTAGGCCTTTTATCCACCTTGGTCCTCTCCACAGCCTGCTGAAGAAGCCAGAAAAAGGCTATGAAATGGAGGTATTCCATGCACACTCAGACAGGAATGTACAGGTTTTTATGAGTGTGTCTTTGAGAGTTTGAGATTGTGATGCATTGTGTACTACCAGCTGTCCCTTTTGGAAAGGTATGAATTGCCTAGAAATCCATTAACCACCATCTTTCATTTTTTGCCATCTTCCAAAGAGTTTATATGGCAACCCACTCCAGTACTCTTGCCTGGAAAATCCTACTGCAGAGGAGCCTGGTAGGCTGCAGTCCATGGGGTCGCTAAGAGTTGGACACGACTGAGTGACTTCACTTTCACTTTTCACTTTCATGTATTGGAGAAGGAAATGGCAACCCACTCCAGTGTTCTTGCCTGGAGAATCCCAGGGACGGGGAAGCCTGGTGGGCAGCCGTCTTTGGGGTCGCACAGAGTAGGACACGACTGAAGCGACTTAACAGCAACAGCAACAGCATGAGTCTTCTCAGGGCGGGTCACAGTTTCTTTCTTACCTTTAAGATAAAAGAGTTAGAGATAATTTTAGGTTAAAAAAGGAACACGTGTGTCTCCACTCTAACAGATCTGCAGTTGCTTTTACCTGTTTTTTATGGTTCAACAGGTAGATAAGAAACTGAGGTTACATAACTTCCTCAAGAATGATGACTTTCTTAGATCAGATAGTATGTTTTGTATTATGAAAAATAATTTATACAAAGTGATAAGGCTTTCAGAGAACCTTCTATCACATTACCAAGGGAGATATATGAATGCAAATATGCAAATGAAAAGATGCTTAACATTATTAGTCATTAGGGAAATGCAAATTAAAACCACAATGAGATACCATTTTATAGTTATGAGAATAGCTATAATCAAAAAATAACAGTAAAAACATTGGTGAGGATATGGAGAAACAGGAACCCTTATATGTTATTATGCCATTATCTCCTACTGAGAGGGATTTGTTTAGGATTTCTCTCTTCCTAAAAAAAAAAGTATCATATAGAACTTATCATATGCATTATATTATGAAGAAGTGGTCAATTAAATTCACTCCTTAAATTGAAAAATATCAAATAATTAAATGCTGAGATCTTTATGCTCCCTTCTAGTTCTAATTCTTCCTACAAGTAAAGAGAACAGAGGCACAAACACAAAATGAAAATCAAAATGAGTTCTAATTCAATGGCTTTGGGTACTTCATACTTAAATTTTCAAGAACAGGGAACTAAATTATAGGCCATAATGTTGCTAGACATGGTTCAAAATAGAAACACATTAAAACACTCTGAAAAAACATTACAGTGATTCACAAATAAAAGTTAGCATCATATGGCTAAAGAAAATCATATTACATATTCTTAATAACATAAATACAGAACACAGAACAGGCTGTATAGGTAGCATAAATTGGTTTAATTTTCTTCTTGCTATATTGGAAGGGGAAAATCATGATTGCTTTAAAATTCTATAAGCTCTTGGTAGGATGTCATTAAAAGTTACCCTTAAGTTAAGTGGTTATAAAAAATGATATAAAAACCACTCTAACCTAATCAAGCCACTTCAAAATTTAGAGTAGTTTTTCAAAAGTGAAAACATTTTTGACATTTTTGATGAGTGTTTGGCCATTCAACATTTTTTAATGTTGAGAAAGAAAATGATTAGTTTAAGATTCTGCAGCCAACTGAAATGTTACTACCCCAACAAACTGGGATTAAAATACAGGTGGTACTCCTACTGAGGAAAAGCTAACATATGGAAATACAGGTTTACAGAGCAGACACATTAGAATATGATAACTTCCCTTATAAAAAGGTCTTCCACATAACAAAATGATTTTCCTCAGAAATTCCCATAAATATCAGGCTCCTTTAGTTCTTTTAAAAATGACTCGATTTACACATCAATTTTCAGAAACATATTCATTAAGGAAAGATGGGAATACCCACATAATGTCGTGTACCCAGCTACACACAAATTCACAGAACCTAGGACAGTGTTTCGGAGAAGGCAATGGCACCCCACTCCAGTACTCTTGCCTGGAAAATCCCATGGACGGAGAAGCCTGGTGGGCTGCAGTCCGTGGGGTCGCTAAGAGTTGGACACGACTGAGTGACTTCACATTCACTTTTCACTTTCATGCATTGGAGAAGGAAATGGCAACCCACTCCAGTGTTCTTGCCTGGAAAATCCCAGGAACGGGGGAGCCTGGTGGGCTGCTGTCTATGGGGTCTCACAGAGTTGTACACAACTGAAGCGACTTAGCAGCAGCAGCAGCAGCAGGACAGCAACCAATATGTAAATGTTTTACAGATAAATGAATGAATTAATACATTAATGAATCCTATATAACCAGAGATCTCAAGCCAAAAAGTATCCAATAAAAGTCTTCTGAGTATTCAGTAAAGTCTTCAGATAGAAGGGTAGACTAGGAAGGAAATGTCTTTTAGAATTTTCAAATAAATCATATCTTAGAGTGGATTCTCATTATTGAGTGAATAACTACATGAACAACCTAATGAACTAAGATAACAGGCACATTTCCATGATCAATTCTTCTGTTTGTTTTTATTTTTGATGAGTCATCTCTTTTTTAAAATTGAGCTATAATTGACATATAATGGACTTAAGATGGATGGGTCATGGTGAAGAGTTCTGACAAAACAAGGTCCACTGGAAAAGGGAATGGCAAACCATTTCAGTATTCTTGCCTTGAGAACCCCATGAACAGTATGAAAAGGCAAATAGATAGGAAACTAAGATGAACTCCCCAGGTAGGTAGGTGCCCACTATACTACTGGAAATCAGTGGAGAAATAACTCCAGAAAAAATGAAGAGATGCAGCCAAAGCAAAGACAACACGCAGTTGTGGATCAAACAGGAGATGGCAAGAGTGAACATTGACATTTTAGAAATTAGCGAACTAAAATGGACTGGAATGGGTGAATTTAACTCAGATGACCATTATATCTATTACTGTGGGCAAAAATACCTTAGAAGAAATGGAGTAGCCATCATAGTCAATAAGAGAGTCCGAAATGCAGTACTTGGATGCATCTTAAAAATGACAGAATAATCTGTTTGTTTCCAAGGCAAACCATTCAATATCACAGTAATCCAAGTCTATGCCCTGACCAGTAATGCTGAAGATGCTGAAGTGGAACAGTTCTATGAAGACCTACAAGATCTTTTAGAACTAACACCCAAAAAAGATGTCCTTTTCATTATAGGGGACTGGAATGCAAAAGTAGGAAGTCAAGAAATACCTGGAGTAACAGGCAAATTGGGCCCTGGAGTACAGAAAGAAGCAGGGCAAAGGATAATAGAGTTTTGTCAAAAGAATGCACTGGTCATAGTAAACACCCTCTTCCAACAATACAAGAGGAAACTCTACACATGGACATCATCAGATGGTCAATACTGAAATCAGATTGATTATATGTTTTGCAGCCAAAGATGGAGAAGCTCTATATAGTCAGCAAAAATAAGACATGGAGCTGGCTGTGGCTCAGATCATGAAGTCCTTATTGCCAAATTCAGACTTAAATTGAAGAAATTAGAGAAAACCACCAGACCATTCAGGTATGACCTAAATCCAATCCCTTACAATTATATAGTAGAAATAACAAAAAGATTTAAGGGATTAGATCTGTTAGACAGAGTGCCTGAAGAACTATGGATGGAGATTCATGACATTGCAGGGATCAGGACCATCCCCAAGAAAAATAAATGCAAAAAGACAAAATGGTTGTCTAAGGAGGCCTAACAAATAGCTATGAAAAGATGAGACAGGCACAAAAGGCAAAGGAGAAAAGAAAAGATATACCCATTGAATGCAGAGTTCCAAAGAATAGCAAGGAGAGATAAGAAAGCCTTCTTCAGTGATCAGTGCAAAGAAATATAGGAAAACAATAGAATGAGAAAGACTAGAGAGCTCTTCAAGAAAATTAGAGATACCAAGGGAATATTTCATGCAAAGATGGACACAATAAGGGACAGAAATAGTAAGACCTAACAGAAGCAGAAGATATTATGGAGAGGTGGCAAGAAAACACAGAAGAACTATACAAAAAATATACTCATGAACCAGATAATCACGATGGTGTGATTGCTCACTTAGAGCAAAATATCCTGGAATGTGAAGTCGAGTGGGCCTTAGGAAGCATCACTATGAACAAAGCTAGTGGAGGGGAGGAATTCCAGTTGAGCTATTCCAAATACTAAAAGATAATGTTGTGAAAGTGGTGCACTCAGTATGTCAGCAAATTTGGAAAACTCAGCAATGGCCACAGGACTGGGAAAGGTCAGCTTTCATTCCAATCCCAAAGAAGGGCAATGCCTAAGAATGTTCAAATTACCGCATAGTTGCACTCTTCTCACACGCTAGCAAAGTAATGCTCAAATACTCCAAGCAAGACTTTAACCATACGGGAACCATGAACTTCCAGATGTTCAAGGTAGATTTAGAAAAGGCAGAGGAACCAGAGATCAAATTACCAATATCCATTGAATCATCTATCGCAAGAGGGTTCCAGGAAATCATCTACTTCTGCTTTATTGACTATGCCAAAGCCTTTGTGTGGATCGCAACAAACTGTGGAAAATTCTTAAAGAGATGCGAATACCAGACCACCTTACCTGTCTCCTGAGAAATCTGTATGCAGGTCAAGAAGCATGGAACAACAGACTATTTACAAATCAGGAAAGGAGTACTTCAAGGCTGTATATTGTCACCCTGCTTATTTAACTTATACGCAGTGTACATCATGAGAAATGCTGGACTGGATGAAGCACAAGCTGGAATCAAGATCGCTGGTAGAAATATCAATAACCTCAGATATCCAGATGACACCACCCTCATGGCAGAAAGCGAAGAAGAACTAAAGAGCCTCTTGATAAAAGTTGAAAGAAGTGAGTGAAAAGGTTGGCTTAAAATCCAACATTCAGAAAACTAAGATCATGGCATCTGGTCCCATCACTTATGGCAAATAAATGGGGAAACAATGGAAACAGTGAGAGACTTTATGTTGGGGGGGCTCCAAAATCACTGCAGCGGTGACTGCTGCCATGAAATTAAAAGATGCTTGCTCCTTGGAATTATGACCAACCTAGACAACATATTAAAAAGCAGGGACTTTACTTTTCCAACAAAGGTCCATCTAGTCAAAGCTATGGTTTTTCCAGTAGTCATGTATGGATGTTAGTTGGACTGTAAAGAAAGCTGAGCACTGAATAATTGATGCTTCTGAACTGTGTTGTTGGAAAAGACTCTTGAGAGTCCCTTGTACTGCAAGGAGATCCAACCCATCCATCCTAAAGGAAATTGGTCCTGAATATTCACTGGAAGGACTGATGCTGAAGCTGAAGCTCAAATACTTTGGCAACCTGAAGCGAAGAACTGACTCATTGGAAAAGACCCTGATGCTGGGAAAAATTGAAGTTGGGAGGAGAAGGGGACGATGGAGGATGAGATTGTTGGCTGGCATCACCGGCTCAAAGGACATGAATTTGAATAAACTCCAGGAGCTTGTGACTGACAGGGAGGCCTGGAGTGCTGCAGTCCATGGGGTTGCAAAGAGTTGGACACAACTTAACGACTGAACTGAACTGAACTGACATATAACACTATATTAGTTTGAGGTGTATGACATAATGATTTGATATTTGTGAATATTGCAAAATGATCACCACAATAAGTCTAGCTAATATCCACTACCATACACAGTTAAAAAAATTGCTTTTCTTGTGATGAGAACTTGTAGGATCTACTGTCTTAGCAACTTTGAAATATGAAATACAGTATTAATAACTATGGTTACTACATTGGTCTATGTTGATTATACATCATCACCAATTCTTGTTTGAAAACAAATCACTACTTGAAATGTGAAAATGAATAAAACAGTTATCAACAAATTTTGTTGTTCTACAATCAGCAAACCAATTTTGAGGTTCTCCCAGCTGCTTTGTTTGATGTTGAACCTAAAGTATTCAGGCCATTACCTGGGGCATCTTTGTTCATTCTCTTATCCTAAGCTTTACACTGTTCCTCTATTACTACCACTGTAACAAAAGCCAGCTTTATAGCCCTTTCTTTTCATTTTCCATGCCTCAGATATAATCAAACAAAACATCCCAAATTTCCCCCTTTCCTATCCAATTTTCAACTCAATTCTCCAGCCCACTGACCTGAAGCCACTGATGTCTAAAATCCTAGGTGAGGAAGTCCATTGATGCCTCTCACAGAAGTGGGTCAGCTTACCACATGCAGAAGATTCTTCAAGGGATGGCCTCTACCTCCACGTTAACCCTGCTTATTCCTCCTGCTGAGAGGCTTCTGCTGCTTAAACCCCTTTTATTGTCCCAGATTCCCCCATCTCTTTGCATGCTCCTTCTCTCCCTCTACCCTAACTCTCTCACATACTTCCAGAAATACTTCTGTTTTCTCTGTTTTTCAGTCAGCACTTCCCTCTCTAACAACCAAAACCAACAGCTTACTCAAAAATAGGTTTTCAGTTCAATAAGGAAGAGGTCAGAAAAGGGTTAATAACTGAGGAGAAAAATGCTTTATACAAGGGAGTTAATCAGCTGAGACTCTGCTCAGAGAAAGCTGAGTGGGGGAGGGACAGAGAGACCTGGGCTAGTGCTCTGCTCTCAAATCACTCCTGGGATGCTTCTCGCTGAAGACTGCTGGCTCCAGAGGGCATGTCTTGTCTCCATAAGGAGGGGTAGGAGGGACAGGCACCTAGGTTCCACTTTCTGCTCTGAAGTCAGTTTCCCTTGAAAAGATAGGATTGGGATGCCAAACCCAAGTTTATGTGCCCCACACACAGTGACAAGCAAACTGGAACCCTGGAGTAAGGAGCAGAGAAAGGTCTACTGCAAAGGCCAAGTGAGGAGAACCAGTAGCTCATGCTCAGAATACCTAAGCTCCTTAATTGAGTTTCAGGCAAATTTACGGGGAGGGCTGCAGGGTGTTTGACTCTCCTTTGATTTGTTGGTGGTGAGGTGATAGGATGGTGGTTCAGGAATCTCAATCATCAACTTATTGGTCCCATTCCCTCTGGGGTCCACATACTTGTGCTCAGCCTGAAGTTACCATCCTCCACCTGGGTGGGCGCTTAGTTCCTGTAGAAGAACTCAGAGATATGTATCAAATGGTTCAGTACCTACCTCCTCCTTGAGGAGGAACCTGGACACTGCCCCATGCCTGCACCGCAGTTACTTGACATCATTCTTTTCTTTCTGGGATCCCTTTATCCCCCATTTAGTAAGTGATTGAATCTACCCTTTGGAATTCAGGGAAGGTCTAGAAGGCTGAAAGCCTTTTTCCTACAAACAAGAAATAAGGGACACAAAAAGCTTTTGTACCCAGGAGGACCCCACAGGCCCCTGCTCAGTTTCAATTTCAGAGAAGTTTAATCATTCCATTAAGAAATCCCATATCTCATTAGCAGTCATTCTCTGTATTGACCCTCTGCCTCTTTACCTGTTGGGAAATGTCTCTGCTAAGATACTGTATCAGCCAAGGTATGTATGTATGTATAACTCTATGTATGTATGTATGTATCGTGTATATTGTGTGTGTGTGTGTGTGTGTCTGTGTCTGTGTATGGAAAGAGAAAAAGAGAATGACAAAATTCTTTTGTCCTTGGGGGATCTCAGCCTTTGCTTCAAGGGCTTCAACTCTTTGGTTGAGGCCCATGCATATTACGGAGGGTAATCCACTTTATTAAAATTTTACTGATTTAAATGTTAATCACATTTAAAAAAAAATCTCACAGCAACATATAAACTGGGATTTGACCAAACAATTGAGCACCATAGCCCAGGCATGTTGACACATAAAATTAACCAGTGAAAGTGAAAGTGTTGGTCCTCAGTCACGTCTGACTCTTTGTAACCCCGTGGACTGTAGCCCGGCAGGCTCCTCTGTCTATGGAATTCTCCAGGCAAGAATACTAGAGTGGGTTGTCATTTCTTTCTCCAGGCGACCTCCCTGACCCAGGGATCAACCCTGCATCTCCAGCATTGCAGGCAGATTCTTTACCATTTGAGCCACCAGAGAAGCCCTAAGTTAACCATTGCAGATGTGGTAAAGGCTAAGGGAGAGAGAAGGGGCTGTGTTTAATAAGTACCTGCACAGACCACTCCTGTTTTCTCAACCCATTTCCTGAGACAAGTGTGTGTTCACGTGTCTGTTACTTCTTCTATTCATTTCCACTTGGTACTAATATTGGTACTTGCTAGAGTATGAGTAAAGCCAACCCAAAACTTAAAATAGTATTCACAGGAAGGGCCTCCAAGTCTCCTCATTCTTCTATTATATTTCCTCTTCCCTTTGTTCCTCCCTCGCTCACAAAGTCCTGTTCACTTAGTCTCTGTCTAAGGGCAAATTTCAAATTGCAGCCAAGTCTACTCTTTTTAAATAGCCCTCCTGACTTTGTCTCTTCCTTCTTTCATTACAGCTCATATTCATTTGCATTTCTGGCAAAATCTTGGATTTATCCACAATATGAACAAGTATTTTACCAACACCACTTCTAAGGTCTCTTGCAGATCTAAGTTCACTATTTCTCTGCTTGGTATCAAGTGAATCTTGAGAGTTGAGTGTTTCCAGAATAAAAAATGTGGGAGGGGGAGTTGGAAAATATGAGCCTGTTTAAGTGAAGACTGATTAAAAGGGAAAATATTCACATGGATATAAAAGTTCTCCTGTGTTCATTAAAAATAACAAAATCAACTATACCAAGAAAATTCCATCATCATATGATCCAAACTACTATTCTGTATAGTATAGCAAAAAAGTTTTCATGCACAGAAGGTATTTTAGTGCTTGCTCAATGAATGAGTAAAAAATTTTTTAAAATGTTACTTGGAAATGATACTTTTGTCAATATCTTAATAGAGAACATTTTTTAATGTCAGAGTTTTTTTTTTTTTTTTCTTCTCCTTTTCTTTTTTTCTTTTTTTAAAGCTGAGCTTTAGGCCTTGTGAGTACAATATAGTAAATCCAAATCATTATTGACTGTTCAGAAAGAGCTGCACTTTAGCCAGGATGTAAGAGAAACAACTCCTTGGGGAGGCTTTATTTGATCTGAAAAAGTTGTATTATTATTACTATTATAAGAAAAATTGGAATATGATTTAATTGGGGATATAACAAACCATATGTGAAGTAACAGAATAAGAAACCAAAGTGAAAGACTGAATTTATTGAGAAAATGTCCTGTAAGCATAAAATATGATACAATTTTGAATTTTGAAAGACTGGAAATGGAAAAATCAGAGAAGATTTTAAATCTATAATGAAGAGTGTATAATGTTCTATCACTAATGCCAATAACTGAGAACACTTATAATTTCCATCTGTTGTCAACTAACTGACTTTTAGTATTTTGTGTAAACTCTGCATATACAGGTGCACATATAAGCTCTCAAATAGTTATTTCAAGGTGTATAACCATGTGAGCAGAGAAGGCAATGGCACCCCACTCCAGAACTCTTGCCTGGAAAATCCCCTGGACGGAGGAGCCTGGTAGGCTGCAGTCCATGAGGCCACTAAGAGTCGGACATGACTGAGTGACTTCACTTTGACTTTTCACTTTCATGCACTGGAGAAGGAAATGGCAACCCACTCCAGTATTCTTGCCTGGAGAATCCCAGGGACGGGGGAGCCTCGTGGGCTGCCGTCTATGGGGTCGCACAGTTGGACACGACTGAGGCGACTTAGCAGCAGCAGCAGCAACCATGTGAGGCTTCCCTGGTGGTTCAGAGAGTAAAAAATCTGCCTTCGATGCAAGAGACCCAGAGATCAAGCCCGGGAAGGTCCCCTGGAGAAGGAAATGGTTATCCACTCCAATATTCTTGCCTGGAGAATTTCATGGACAGAGAAGCCTGGCGGACTACAGTCCATGAGGTTGCAAAGAGTTGGACATGACAGCAACTAACAACAACCTGTACATACTTCAAAGTAAAGCAAAATCCTACAGTCCTTCAGATATAAGCAATTTGACCTATGATATTGGAATGGTACCTTTGTTTTCTGCTTTGTATCTTTGGTACCTTTGTTTTCTGTGGAAAATGTTTACTCTGAAAAGATAGAACTACATGATTCCTCTTGCTAGTCACGCAGACATCCTTTAAGAGAGCCTAGCATGAGAAGATCAAGTGTAGGACATGGAGAGGAACACACATTGTGGCCACTCTTTCTTTTTGCATTGGTTTAACATTTGAACAGAGGATGAGATGGTTGGATGGCATCACCAGCACAATGGACATGAGTTTAAGTAAGCCCTGGGAGTTAGTGATGGACAGGGAGGCCTGGCATGCTACAGTCCATGGGGTCACAAAGAGTTGGACATGACTGAGCAACTGAACTGAACTGACTCAACATTTGGTAACTGTTTGCTGGACCAGGCAGAGATAATGGGAAACACAGAGAAATTCTAACCTAAAGACTCTTCTATGTTCCTCCCTATCTACACAACTAACTCATGTTATAGCTAATTCACAGTGAGCACTCTGTTCCTAGAATAGGACCTCTATCTACATTCTTTGAATGGCTAACTCATTGACTCAATATTCATTGACACAATAGCATTCACTGACACACTTTCTGGACAGAATGTTGGGCACATCCATACCTCTCACATTATTGAAACACAGATGTAGGGAAGCAAAACATGCCACCCCAAAATATCCCTTTGGAATCCAGATTACTTTGAGCTGAAATGATCAAGGCCCAAAAGACCCTGTAACCTTTGCCCATAGCCCTAACAGCCTAAAGATGTAAATAGAAGAACTTTTCCAGGAAGGGTCTATCACCACAGATAATTATGTGCTGTGCTTAGTTGCTTAGTCATGTATAACTCTTTGTGGCCCCATGGATTGTAGCCCACCAGGCTCCTCTGTCCATAGGATTATCCAGGCAAGAATACTGGAGTGGCCCTCCCCCAGGGGATCTTCCCAACCTAGGGATCGAACCCAGGCCTCCCACATTGCAGATGGATTCCTTACCCTCTGAGCCGCCGAGGAAGTCCACAGGTAATTAGAGTGCAAACTAGATATGTAGACAGTGTCTTCCCCAGGTACACATGTTACTAAACTACAACTGAAGAGACTTAGCAGCAGCAGCAGCAACAGCAGCAAACCTTGTTTGCTTTTCTGTCATTAATCTGTTTCATGTCAATTTAACTCTTAAGGTTGGAGGTATGTTACATATTCTGATTCCCAACTATACCCGTTTTAAAGAAATTATTTTGATTTCCTTCATCACATAAAACTTCTGTCCCATTGAAACTATTAAACTGTCTACTCCTTTGTTTAGGATACCTGAAGCCAACACACCTCCACCCTCCATAAAATCGTCATATCTGGTTTGTGAAGTCTAGAATATACTCATCAGTTTCAGGGCTACTGTGTTCTGTCTTCCATGATATGAACATGCCTATTGAAGACAATATTTTATAGACATTAGTGTCAGGATCCACTGTGAAAGGAAATACGTGTACATCACTATAATTTGTAAAGACTTGGGAATCACATTTATTTGTAGGAAAAAACAAATGCATCAAGAACTATTCTATTAGACTTACCTTCTCATAAGAACCAGGCATGTCTTTTCATCATGGCTGAAATTCCATTATGCTTGGTGTGTTTCTACAGATTTATACATGCTTTTTAATTCAAAGAAAGAGAAAATATCAACATCAATCATGGGACATTATGTAGCATCAGCACAATTTATTTGGTAGACTAAGAACTCAGAAGACTGAGGCAGAGATAAAAGATAAGGAGAGTAACATCATATTTTATAGTTACTTTTATTCTAGTTGCCTGTCTGCTGAGGGCTCCTAGGTTTGCCCTCAGATTATGCTTAATTTTTGTTTTTGCTGTTTGATGCCACCCCTTCATTTTAGACTAAGAGAAACTCATATCTTTAGAATTCAATATTCATTTTCTAGTGTATTGTCTAGGTCAGTCTTCAGTTTGTAAAGACAACCACAGAAATACGACTGATTGATTCAACAAAAGTGAATAAAGGAGAGAATGGGAAACCAAGAAAGAGGAAAATTGGCAATACTTGATTTATTTCTATCAGAGTTGGAACTCATTTTCCCCAGTTCCTATTGAAGCTTTTAGGAAACAATCACACAGGTGTATCCTAGCTGCAGAACTTGTTCAGGAAGAGGTCGCAGGGGCTCCTATTTTAGGAGCATAAGGGAATTCATTGAGCATAAATGAGACTAAGACATGGAGGAGGGCAAGTCTGGCCACCACCAAGGCCCACACCCCAGGTTAGTAGCCAAATCAGGGCAGTGGCTCTTCTTTCTATCCAGGCCTCCTTGATTCCTTTCTGCATGAAGCCCTCATATCTATCCTGGGGTCCAGTACTTAGAAAGCTAGGCCAGCAAGTCACTGTTTCTCAGGAGTGAGGAAAAGCCCAGTATTCCTCCATAAAAGCGATGCCCTTGCACTCCACTACCCTTCACTATTCACAATCCAGACACTCAAGGGGGATAAATGCTTCCATTCTCTTGGACAACGCAAACACTACCTGTGAGTGGGAGAAATGCATCCTTGATCAGGTCACAGGGTCACAGCCTGGGGAGAACAGATTCCCTCCAGTGCTGGCTGTTGCCACTATGACCCTTCCTCCTGGGGAAGCACATCCAGGACGCCATTCTCACATCCAGGAGGCCATCAGAAGCCTCACCCATCTGGGCTTTAAGGCAAGTACCCACCAGGGTGCCAATACAGATAGGCTTCAGGGGCTACAGGAGGCTGTGATGGGGTAACAGAGATGGTGTGAGGTGGGAAGAGGAAGGGGAGGAGAGAAGGGGGGGTACCTGGGGAACCCCAGGTGAAGGGAAGACCATAATTGGCCACTGTCAACCACACTCAACACTCCCTCTAGGGCCTTCTAGAAATATCACAGACCTGCCCAGGACAATAGAAGTAGAATCCAAGGTGGTTCTCAAACAAACTAAAAGATCAACCTTGACTTCTAACAAACAAAAGCTCAGCACCCTGTTACTCACTTTCTAGCTTTACTTTGACTTAGATTTCTTATATCTGTTTCCAGCCTATTTGTTCTTGATTACAATGAAACTTGGGCAAACAATGTACTTCACAACTTGCTTATCTTACAAAATGGATGGAATAAAATAACCCAAAAGTGTTATTTGAATACACTTGGATTTATATTTTTGTCTCGGTTCTTTCCCTGTTGATTTCTTGCCTCTTTAGATCTTTGTTCTGCCTGTCTTCCTCTCCTTTTTTCTTTTCCATCTTTCTTCATCTCTTTTTCCTTCTATTATTTCCTTCCAATTTTCCCTTCTTTCTCTCTTTTCTTTCTCCATCTCTTTCTATCTCTTGGTTGTTGGATACCAGACAGTGTGAGCTTCATATTCCACCTTTTGACTATGGATAGGTAACCATGACTAGGCAGTAGATGAAATAATATCATAAATAAAATACTCTCAGGGCTGCTTTTATTTTTCATCTTCAGCTATCAACTCTATACCTAGGAACACATGTGAGTTTAAAGAGGTTTTCACTAGGCTAGACAATAAAGATATTTTTTCTGTAAAAAATGTCTTCAGCAAACTAATTGTGATGTTATTGTTATTTAGTTTTTCATTGTCCTTATCAATTATATGCGTGTGTGTACACCTCTCACATCACTGTTCTGACAAATTTGCATGGCCTCGCTCGAGGTTGTCCCCCACTCTGTCTCTGAGAGGGGTTGGGTGTAAAATAGACACACAAAAGTTCCTGATGCATTTTTCTCTTTAATATTTTCCCATTCTCTTTTGAAATTATGTTCAAAGGGTTTTCTTTTATTGTCTTTGGAGACAAACAGTATTCAAATTTTTTGCCATCACTAACCGGCTGCAAGGAGGGAGGAAAAGCAATATATTTTTATGTTTGTTTCCTTTAATGAGTTAAATTCTACTAGCTTTCCAGGCAAAAGGAGAAGAGGATGATTGATTATATAACATCATTGACTCAATGGACATGAACTTGAGCAAATTCCAGGAGATCGTGGAGGACAGAGTCTGGCATTTATAGTTCATGGAGTTGCAAAGAGTTGGACATGAATTAGAGACTGAACAACAACAATGTATAATATGGAATAATATATAATGTGATATAATGTATAATATAAAATAAATGCCATGACTCAAGGAAAAGCTGTGAAAATCATAGCTCCAAACAATGCTGTCTACTTTCTTCTCAATACAAGGTAGAATTTGAAGGGCAATGCTCCATGATGAATGGCAGAGGGAAGAGGAATAAGACAGCAGTGTAGTTGTTGGGATTAGCTCCTCTCTGGGAAAGAAGCCATGAGAGGGGAAGAAAAAAACAGTAGATCTTGTCCAGTCTCTGGAAATTTATTTATCAGCTTGCATGGCTCAAAAGAAAATTTGACCAGAACTCTCCTTTCCTTTTTCTGTTCTGTGCAGTGGTCTTTGATCCTACCTTCAAATGCTATACTACTACTTATTTTAATTAAATTTGTCCTCAAAGTCAAGCATTTCAAAAGGATGCAACTGGCTGCTCTTCTTGTCTGCCTCTAACTTCCTGGTGTAATCTCTCTGCTCTGTATTAAACTGGGTGGCATTTTTCTCATGGGTCACTGAGACAGTGCTAACTTTATTATATATTTTTTTTTAATTTTATTTTTTAACTTTACAATATTGTATTGGTTTTGCCATATATCAAAATGAATCCGCCACAGGTATACATGTGGCGTTTATTATATTTTTATTATATTACATTTATTGTATTTTTAATTTTGGTTTTCTTTATTCTTCTTTTCAATATTCTGTTAAGTCTATGAGTGAAATTTTTATTTTAGACAATACTCTTTTCCTTTCTAGAATTTTAATGCTTGTTTTTACTATTTTTATTTCTTTGTCAATATTTCCCCATCTCTTTATCATTTTCCTTTTCTTTGAAGATTTGAAAGGAAAAAAATTTTCTTTAAGATTTTAACATATTTATAATAAGTGCTTTAAAATTTCTGTCTGCTAACAATAACATCTGAATCATCTTGTATTAGGTTGCTATTGATTGTTTTTTCTCTTTATTATGTCTAGTAATTTTTTTCGTTTTATAGTAGACATTACGGTTGATAAATTGTGGAGGCTTTTCCATTTTCTCTTATTTTTTCTGAATGGAATTTATTTTTGCTCTTATAACAGTAAACGTTTACTGAAACTCCAAAGTCTGTCTCTTAGTAATTCATGCCAGAAGCATTTTGCACTATTTCCCCCCCTCTTTTTCTTCCCTCTTTCAGTATTCTTGATTTTGCTTTCTGCTAGCTAGGCCACCTGAAATATACTTTGCCTATAATAGTATAAAAATCAAATGAGTTATTGGGTAAAGTTTATATGAAACTTTTTGGACTGTCATCTCTGAGGCTTCCTCCTTTCTGGAATTTCTTCTCCACTCCCTAGCTACTCTGGAAATTCAGAACTCTGTTCTGTGGCAGCAGTTTGTTGCCAATGTCCTTTTATCTTCTCTCACTGTGCTAAACATCCCTAATATTTGATTTTGAGGCACAATATTCCTAGTAGAAGTATTTACTGTTAAAGTTCCAGTATTATCAAACTAAGATCCCTACATCTTTCATACTTTCACATCAGTATTCCTCGAAGTTCAGTATTCAGATGAACAAGACTGCTTATTTAAACCACTTTCAGTGTCTAGAAAGAATACTCAAACTCTACTTTCCTATGGCTTTCCTTCCACTTCCTTTACATTGCCATTGCTCCTCTTCTAATTTTCTCTTTCCCCACCTGACTTCATGCATTTTCTACACTTTGTTTCCTGCCTCTGCCTTTTTTGTTTTCTAATTTACTTTTCTTTCTTTCTCGTTTCTTCATTTAAAAGAAATATTTCTTTTGCATTTTGTTCATTAATGAGGTTATACCTTCTCACTGTATTGAAAAGTTATTTGCCATCAACTTCCTTTATTCAAGGTATCAGTCAGCTTTCCACAACAGCTAAAGTTCTACAGTTCTGAACGGAAGGGCTATAGGGGGTTTTGGGGAACTCCCTTTTTACAGCAAAGATTTTGAATTTGTGGTGGAATATTGTTTCTATTTACCATAATATATGCTTCCTGTTACATGACAAAAAGAGAGCTAATCACTCTGTTTAACATTTCCTATCCCCCACCCCAAGACACACACATACACTCCTTCCCCGACCCCCCACACACATACACACGGAGGGAAAAGGAACACAGGATGCCGTCTCAAAGAATTAGAAGTGTACCGGGGAAGAACACCTCTTAAACAAGGACCACAAGTTTTTAAGTATCCATGTGACTTAGCTCCACACTTAATTATGCCTCTGCTCAGATGAAATTATTTCAGGGACACCTTCCTGGGCAGCCTAACTAAAACAGAAAACCCAGGGCAATATGTTGCCTTCACTCTATATTTTCCTTCTTACTATCACTAGATGATTATCTATTTATTGCTTGTTTATAATATTTGTTTACATCTATTTGTCATCTTCTGCAAAGTTGTATTTGCTAGAACTTCTTCATTGAATATAAGGGCATTTAAAAAAAAAAAAAACTATTCAGCACTAAGTCTAGAATATGGTACCTGTGGACAACTGTTGAATAGAAATTGAATAGATTATGTGTTTCTAAGCCTAAACGGTCTTGTCACATCAAGTCTGTAATCTAATCCATTTCACCTATGAGCCACAGTTATTCAAATTTCTTCTCTGTTCAAAAAATTTGAATGACTATTTTACATTTCAGATTAGGAAATCTTGTAAAGCCAATAACTGATCTTTCAGTATATGTCAGCTCAACTTTAAAAAATATAAACCCTCTCTGTTTTCTGATTTATACCCTGCACTAGAATCACATTTGACCTTTTGGCTACCTATCTTGAACATGTTTTCTTTTTGGTTTGTATTTCACTCTCCCTATATCTGCAATTTCTGACTCACCATTTGAATTCTGTGTTACTTATGACTTGTTTAAATACCTATAGATATTTATTTGATGTTCTCTTATGGCATAGACTACTTTTTGACTGTTTTTTGTGTGTGTGTGCATTGCGCTATTCACCATTATACTCCAGTAGCCATGTCTTGCTCATCTTTCCATATCTCCAGCATCTCATAGAAAGAATATCTCAAAGCAAAGATTTCATAAACTTAATACAATAGAGTTGTTCCAAAGTGGATTACAATTATTTTAATGATGGATAGGCTTAATTAGCATCATAGATCTTGATCTGGCCTCCAAAGAAAGTATAAATATTGGACTGATGGAGGCAGAGAATAACTGCCTTCCTTACTAGGCAACAGGAATCCTATAACTCAAGGCACAGAAAGGACATGGCATTTTTAAGGAAGGCAGAGAGGTACACTGACCTAAGAAAAATGCCAGGGATTATGTCTTGTTGCTACAGTTTCCTGGAAGCATAGACTAAAATAAAAAAGTTTAACTCTCATATATTCTGTCTTGACGCTCTTGAATTTGGGGGCTATTCATTTTTGTACTGAGACCCCTTTGACTGGAAGCATCAGACTGTATTGGAAAGGTGATAAAAGCTTTGGCATGCAGTTCTACCAAATAAGACCTTGCAGAAGATGAACAGAGGAAAGGAGCCTGGCAGCTATATAATTGAAAGGGAGGGAGGTGAATCAGACATTGTATGTCCTAAGGAATCACATATAGTGTAAGCAGTTCACTGATCTGTATCAACACATTAATGATTTATGTAGCTTTTAATTTACAACACAGACATATCTAAAATAATCAGGTAGAAGTAGGTATTAAAAATTCACTGCATGGGTCATAAAATGATTAGTTATTCAAGTGACTTCAGATTTGTATTTCATTAAGGAATAATTTTAATTTACTTTTAAACAGTTTATATACAGAGATTTAAGAACTCTTGCAAGACGATTATGCATACTCCAGCTTTTATGTATCCAATATATTTGAGACACTTGCATCTCCTTTTTTTCTCCTTGCAAGCAGTATTAATTTGTTTGAGAGCACACATCCAAAAAATATGGCTCAATAATTTAGCAAAAACAACTTTAATTTATAGAAAATGCTTGGCATTTCTTTCATTATTACTTCTATTATATGCAGTTCATATGGATTTGGGATCAGAGGGGATCTCTTTCTGCTTCAAGCGTGAAACTAAGTTATCTAGTCATTTCTATATCTCCTGGTCACTCATGGTAAATTCTCAACCTTTTATGTCACAGTTACCTTCACAGTATCATATAAGGTTATTTTTACAAGAAATCTTAGAAATTTTTTGCTCCAACTTTTTCATTTATAGATTAAAAGTTGGCCTTAAGTGGTGAAGTGATTTGTTTAAATGCTCACAGGTGGATGGAACTCAAGTATCCTGAGTATATGCTGAGTATATGCCTCACCATATCTTGAGGTTCATTAGCTCCATCTTAGCTGTTGAAGCTATTTCTACTGTTTAAAAAGCCAACTTGCTGGTTCACTGGGAGTGTTTATTTTCTGCCTCCTTCCTGATCAAATACTGCAGCAATCTGTAAAAACGTAACTAGGCTAGGGGCAGTTTAACTTGAAATTAATCTTATCTAGGCTATTAAGCACCTAGTTTCTCTGGTTCTGCAATTCTATCACAATAAACATTTTGAGATGCTGTTATCAACTCCAAAAACTAACACAATTATATAAAAAGCTTAGCCATTATCAAACTTATCTGGAAGGAAATGTAGCTCATCATGTCGGCAGCATCTCTGTCCTCAGACTTTTTTTTCTCTTTCTTTTTCCCCCCTAGTTCTTTATTCACTCCATGCTCTTCCCTGGATCTCCTTAGCTCTTGCCTTCAATGGATGGCTGTCATGTGGAACTTTATTGAGAGCCTTCTGAAGCTCATGATAAATCATGCCGCATGCATTGACACTGTCAACCTTGTCTATAACCTTCTCAAAGTCAAAGAAGTTTGGCAGATTTCTGCTCTTGCCTAGATGAGGTTTTTCTCTCTCTCTCTGTAGAAGATGATAAGTCTTGTACCTTACATGCTGAACAAAGTTTCTATTTTTGACACAAGTTATAAATGCCAAGTTAAATGATCCAGTGAACATTTACTTAAAATATGTAACTTGTGATACATAAGTTATCCATGCCAGGCTAATGTTCTCTTTCTTTGTCTGTCAACTCCACATATTACTTCTAAAATCTTCCGCCTCAGATCCCCATTTTGTCCTTAAAAATTAAGGATAGCAAATGACAATTTAAACATTGAGTTATACATTAGCACATTCAGTGATGTGCCAAATATCCTAAAACCAGACTTGAAAGTCTCACAGCATTTACTGCTCTCTCTCTACTTTTGCCATCTGGAGCTCATCATGCCGACTCCAGTGATCATTCTGTGAGGAGTTCCAGGGCTCTATTTAGTGAAAGAAGATGCTAAAACTAACTTTTGTACAACCTTTTTGAAATGGTATTTTTATATAAACTCCAATTTCTGCAGTTTGCTTTTGTTCACTTAAAATTTATTGTAAGGTATTTTTTAATGATTATATTTCATCCCTTAATTTTCCAGCGTTTTCATTCATTTTATAGCTTTTCTATAACTTCATAATCCATTTTATGCCTGCACCACCAGTTATTAAACCAGCCTGCCACTAATGGATGTTGAGGTTGTTTCCATTTTGCAATACCTTTGTTTTTGATCTCAGGTCTGACTCTGTCTCTTACTTCTCTAACTTTTGGAGGTTTCCCTTTGCAGGTGCTCACTCAGCTTAATTTTAGGATCCTCTATAACTCAAACCCTGGCCTCCCTCCCATCTCCAACCTGATACCAAAAGCATAACCTGCTCTTCTCTAATAATAGCCACTTTATCCAATGAAACTTTATACTTTTTAATTTTAACTCCTTTAATTTAACTCCTAAGTGATTCTTTGCCTGACACTCTTTGGGCATAATTGTCTTTTCCATGGAAAAGTTTCTTGTCATTCATTCAGCTGTCCTTGACACTCTGGCCTGTGCTCATTCTGTAGTCTCTGACTTCTTAATGCCCTATTGCAATCTGAGCCCTTGACAAGAGGGACTGGGTCTTAGCATCCAGGGGTCCTCGGAATGCTATCCTGAGTGCCTTGCACTTAGCAGGCACTCACAGAGTATTTTTAGATTGGAAGAACATTAAATTGATCTTGTCTTCACATCCATTTAGATGATATATCTCTTTGCTTCGTGTCTTTCACTGCATTGCGTGTGTTGTATACACTCACACACACGTGATATATTCATAAGCATTTATATCTGTTGCATGCATGCATACTCAGTCACTCCATCACATCTGACTCTTGGAACCCCATGGACTATAGCTCACCAGGCTCTCCTGTTCACGGGATTTTCTAGGCAAGAATACTGGAGGGAGTCGCCACTTCTTCCTCCAAGGGATCTTCCTGACCCAAGGATCTAACCCACATTTCCTGTATGTCCTGTATTGGCAGGCAGATTCTTTACCACTCTGCCACCTGGATTCTTTATCACTGTCTCACTGAGGAATCCCATTAAATGAGAGAGATCAAGCACTGGAGGTTGAGGAATGTATTTAGATGCTCCAGTTAATACAGTAAGCACTGTCTGCTGATGTTGTATCCATTGTCTAGTTCTCATTTGTAATCTCATCCAGTGCAGACATCAGATTTTAAATTATTTTTCATTCAATTCTGAGACTATCCCAGTATTCTACACATGATAATATTTAATAGATACCTGTTGATTGGTATTCCTGGGGATAATAATCATAACACTTAGTAGCCATAAGGGATGTTCAACCAATCAAAATAGATGTTCGTCATAAATATTCCATAAAGTTATACCTGTGCATACTGCCATAATATCAGCCCTGGATATATCCTGTAAAGAAAAATAAAACCTATATACGAATTAATTAGAATCCCAGAATATCCAGATTGCAAAAATAAATTTACATAGAAGAACACTCTTAATGTGATGGGAAGTGAGATTAATCTCACAAGTATTTATTAAAAATAATTATATCCTGGGTTGGTTGGTCCAGGCATAGTCTAAATTCTTCCTGTTCATCTAATATGCATTTTCCTTCTGTTCTCTTTTTAACTAAAGAAATTGCATATGGAAGGAAATGACTAAATCTAAGGCAATATCAGAGAGATAATTTGACAGTTCTGAGTTGCTGAAATTACCCAAGTAGTTTCCCTGAAGCCTCTAGTCCTGGAATGTACTAGAGATATGCTATTCTTATGAAGATTAAGGATTCCAGTTAAGAAAACTTGCTCTATTTTCCAAAATTTGAGTGTTGGTATATCCTCATAATGGTAAACCAGGGAGGCCCTGTTGATTTTAGTTTCAAGCTATAACTGAGACTTGTATTCTAACTAATACAGTTCATTGTCAATGAGCTAAATCCATGTGGAGAAACTAAAAACCAAAGCTGGGAGACTGAATACCAATGCAAATGCCAAAGAGTAAAAAAATATATATATATATATTTTTTTTTGGCAGAGGTGTAAACAAGAAAGAAACAGTTCTAGATAGGAACCTGGCAAAAAAGACCAGGCAGGAACCTAGGTTATATCCCTGGGGCATCTTTTATATTCATCTCTGTTTAGTTTTGGCTGCAGAGCTTCTAGGGGTGATCTGTATTCAAGGAAGACAGGAGACTTCTTCCTGAGTATCAGGAGATACTGACTTCAGTATCTGAGTTCTAAAACAATAAACGTGTTCATCCTTTCTTTTGTTATTTACTTCAGTGAGCATCCTTCAGGTCTTACCAAGTGCTAGGCTGGTGCTGGGCAGGGGGTTTTCAGTAAGAGCTCTTCAGAGAATCTCTGCCCTCAACACTTTACTCAAGAGAGGAAGTGGGAGGAAATGGACAAACATAAACTAACAATCAGGTAAATTTTAGGTGATAATGAGTGCCAAGAAGAAAACAAATGAGTAAGGTATAGAGAAAGAGGGGGGCTTGGTGGTTCAGCAGTAAAAAATATGCCTACAACACAGGAGCCGCAGGAACTGTGGGTCCAATTCCTAGGTTGGGAAGATCCCTGGAGGGGGGCATGGCAACCAACTCCCAGTATTCTTGCCTGAAGAATCCCATGGACAGAGAAGCCTGGCAGGCTACAGTCCCAGGGGTTGCAAAGAGTTGGACACGACTGAAGTGACTTAGCGTGCACATAGAGAAAGGGGCAGGGCCCAGAGAACTATTTCAGTGAACACTGTCCAAAGAGGTGGTGACCTTAGAGCTTAGGAAAGGAAGCCATGAAGCCATCTGGAGGAGGCTATCCTTGGAAGAGGCAACAGAAAGTGTAAGAGTTTCCCCCTAGGAGGCAGCTGTCCTAATCACGGAATAGCAACAAATAAAGAGCAGTATAATGAATTTACAGAGTGGGAGTGTAGCACGAGTCACAGAGGTAGGCAGGGGACAGAGTGGGGTCATCCCAAGTGCAATAGGAAGCACGGTAATGTTTAAGCAAGGGGGTAGGGAGAAATGGTGTAGGTCCTAAAATGATAGCTGGTCACTGTGTGAGGAAAAGGGAGAGATGACCATGAACAGAAGTAGGGAGATGAGTTATAGAACTACTTTGTTAGTCTGGCTAGAGGTGATGGAGATGAGGTAGGGAGGAAGTGTGCTGAAATATGGTCTGATTCAGTGTATGTTCTAAGGGCAGAGTTGAGAGTGCTTACTTGTTCATGTGTTGGATGAAGGGAAGGGAAGGCTTGTCATTTGTCTTTATGATTAAAACAACTGAATGAATAGTAGAAGACATTGGGAAGATCTCACTGAAGACAGAGTTAAATCAAGAGTGTGGCTAAGGACACATTAAGGCTAAAATGTCTTTTATACATGTAAATAGGAAGCCTAAAGTAGATGAACATGTGAGACTGCAGCTCAGGAAAATGTAAAGGTAATAAATATTTTTTATAACTTGTAGATATAAGTACATATGTAAGTACTGTGGTGTTGGAGAAGAATCTTGAGAGTCCCTTGGACTGCAAGGAGATCCATCCAGTCCATCCTAAAGGAGATCAGCCCTGGCATTTCTTTAGAAGGAATGATGCTAAAGCTGAAACTCCAGTACTTTGGCCACCTCATGCGAAGAGTTGACTCACTAGAAAAGACTCTGATGCTGGGATGGATTGGGGGCAGGAGGAGAAGGGGACGACAGAGGATGAGATGGCTGGATGGCATCACTGACTCGATGGACGTGAGTCTGAGTGAACTCCGGGAGTTGGTGATAGACAGGGAGGCCTGGCGTGCTGCGATTCATGGGGTCGCAAAGAGTAGGACACGACTGAGCGACTGAACTGATCTGATGTAAGTACTATGTTATAGCATATTATCTAGAGAATCCAAAGTTGTACTTTTGTATTATTTTTTGTTACTATCTTTTTCCATCTCTATTAATATAACTTGTTCTGTTGCTTCACCTTCTTTTGGCCCTAATTTACCTGCGTGCTTATTCAACATCTTAAAAGTATTTATTGAATACCTGTTTTGAAAATGATTAAGAAGTCCAATAAAACTCTATCTTTCTGTATTCTTATGTTTAAAATAATGATGAGTGGTTGTTATCATTTTGGTCTCTAGGTTTTTAAAAGCCCTTGAGATCCTTGAGAGATTTAGGGAGGAATCCTTTGAAGGCCAAGGTACTGAAAATTTTCAACTCTGGATGCATATTAACATCTTTGAGAAGTTCTTAAAAAATACTGATGCTGAGATTCCACTTAAAACTGACTAAATCAGAATCTGGGTGACTCCAATAGTTTGTATCCCATGAAAACAACCAGTAGTTTAAAGGAACTGGGTTATTAAGTAGCCAAATGAGACATATTTAACGTTTCTATTTATGTTATATACTACAGTAGATACTGTAAGAGATGTATAATATTCAACCCTTCTCATGAGAAAACTCATACTATAGTTGCTAAAATAGAAACTATCAAATTACTTTATTGAGATAGAAGGTAAGACTAATATCTAAAAATTATAAAAGTACTTATACATAGATAAAAGTAAATCTGAACAAAATTGTTGTGGAAATTTATATGAAGTTTCCCAAGATGCTGCTCCTGTGCAAAATCATTTAGAGAAATTTCTCTCTGGAAAAATGTGTCACATTTGCTGGAATATCTTCTATGCTAATAAAGCTTCATCCAATTGGATGGTTTTATGTTTTAAGAAACAGTCATTTTAGAGATAAATCTGGAGAACTTAGGTAAAAAAAAATTTTTTTTGAGGAAAGAGTGATTCTGAACAACTCTTACTTTTGGATTATAGTACAGTTCTGAGACCATTTTTATACAAGCTGTTTTTATTCAGTTGCTAAGTCAGTGTCCAACTCTTTGCAACCTCATGGACAGCAGCATGCTAGGCTCCCAAATATTTAGAGGTACTAAACATATTCTAAGGATGGCAATATCTTTGGAATTCAGCATATGCTGACAAATATCTGTCTAGTCAGAGCTATGATTTTTCCAGTAGTCATATATGGATGTGAGAGTTAGATCATACAGAAAGCTGAGCACCAGAGAATTGATGCTTCTGAACTGTGGTGTTGGAGAAGACTCTTGAGAGTCCCTTGGACTGCAAGGAGATCCAACCAGTCAATCCCAAAGGAAATCAGTCCTGAGTATTCATAGGAAGGACTGATGCTAAACCTGAAGCTCCAATACTTTGGCCACCTGATGCGAAGAACTGATTCATTGGAAAGGACCCTAATGCTGGGAAAGATTGAAGGCAGGAGAAGGCGAAGACAGAGGATGAGATGGTTGGATGAAATCACTGACTCGATGGACGTGAGTTTGAGCAAGCTCTGAGAGTTGGTGATGGACAGGGAAGTGTGGTTTGCTGCAGTCAATGGGTTCACAAAGATTTGACCACGACTGCGCTACTGAACTGATATACCCTCTCAATGTGCCTATTTTGGAAGACATTTGAATTCAGTAGAGCTGATTTGCATCTTTAGAAATAATTAATGATAGTACTATATATTTCAATATCATACTGATTTGTATTGAATAGCATCATTGGTTCAGGACATACTTCCAATTTTAAGACAGAAACAGATGAGAAAGAAGGTAATGCTGATCATATTGTTTTCACTGGTCTTCCATAACTGTCAGATGGGAAGACACGGGCCTTTGGAGGCTTCATGGTCTTGGTCTTTGTGGTCTGGATTCTGACTCCTCTCTTTCATTGTCCCTCCTTCCAGAATCACTACCATCAACAGACAAGCTAGACATGAATCAGATACCCCAGAGAGTCTTATCATTTGCAGAAGAGAGGCAAGTCCCCTGTGAAGCCTGAGATTATGAGCCTACTTCAATCCAGGATTCTGGGTCCTGGATTCCACGACAGATTCCTGGGTTTGAGTCATCAAAAAGATTCTGGGTTGGCAGGCTGTAGGGACCTGGACATCATGGAGAAGAGATTGAAATAAAGAAGTTTCAGCTTTATTTCAAGAGAATCTAAAATGGCCATCCTAGAACATTTCTATACCTTTTTAAAAGAAACACATATCTTATACTATGAAATTTAGATATGGGGTGTTTCTTTGGAGAACCATCCAAAAAGGGATTCTCTTGCCCCTCTTATCACTTGGGGAACATGCAGCACTTAAATATTTAGGACCCTTAAAGGCAGATCTTATTTTAGAATTACAAATTCTTTCTTTCTCTGAAAGGTTCAAATTCAAGTCCCTTTTCCAGAAAGGGCTTTGAGTCATCAAAAAGATGATGGTTTTGGAGAGTATAGTGCTGGCATTAAGATTATCTTTGCTTTAGTAAGTCTAATAAGTTTACATTTGCTTAATCAAAATGTTTTTTGGTCAGATTTTTTAGAAAGTTGACAATCAATATTAAAAAAAAGAAAAAAGTAACCTGATTAATAGTAGCAGTAATCATGAATCATTGTCATTCCAAGTCAACTTTCTTATGATGGCTGATCACTGAATCGGATGATTTTGGGGACCGTTTTAGCTCTGGGAATCTATGATGATGCTTTTGTAGTCTGTAGGAAAGCAGTTCTAACTTGGCCTTTTTTATTTCCTTAAATTTATAATTGTTAGTCACTGGCAATTTTGATTAGTGTTTTGTTTGTTTTTCACTTTCTCCTCATTTCTTTGGCCTCTAATAGTACTTGGAATATATTACTTTTCCATTTTTTTCTAGTATTTGTTTCGCAGTTAGCATCACTGAAAGTAACTAGACACTATTAGTGATAACGATACAGCTTTTGGATTACCTTATGCTTCACATTTATGGTAACAGAGTTTTCTGTCTCCCAGGTATGTCTGGGAAAGTTCACATGCTCACAGGTGTAGAAATGATTTTAAAAAAGAGAGATGGAGAGAGGCATTCAGATGTGATGATTGTGTGTGTGTGTATGTACACATTCTTTCATGATTGCTATTTTACAAAAAAAGAAACAAGTCTAGAGAGGCTAAATAAGTTATCTAAGGTCATATAGTTAATATGTAGCAGAGATGATATTCAAACAAGTTTAATAGATTTTGGAATATTTGAAAAATGTAGAATATTATGTCTATTATTATTACTGTTGGATTTGTGGTAATTAATTTTTAGACCTTAAGAAGCATTTTATATTCTGTGATTTTTTGATGTAATTTAAATTATTACAAAAGAGACCATTAATGGGAATGAAGTTGGAGGGTGTTGATAGGGAGATTGGATGCTCAGGGAAACATGTTTGAGCCTGTGGTTGAAGAAACCCAGGGGATCAACTGCTATGAATTAAGGAATATGGAGGGAGAAAAAGTTAACTGTGTCTTGAAATGGAATATATACACAGTGGATCACTTGTTGTTTAAAGAATCTTAGAACACTAAATTTGGAAGGGACTTTCCCAGTCGTTGAAAAGATATAAGTGTTCAGACAGTGAGTTACTGAGTATTGTATCAGGGGGCTTACTCAGGTAACCACTGGTAGGTACTAGCTAGGTAGGGGTATAAAGATGCTGACGTGGGGAGAGGGGGTCTTTGCATTTGTCATTTTAGCCCTAAAAGGATTTTAAGAGTTCTGTGAGTCCACTTTATTCATTATCCAGATGAATTTACAGACCCAGGGGCTTAGTTGGATGGCCATGGTCCCCAAGACAAAAATCCAGTTGTCCAGCTGCCCCTTCAGTGCTCTTGCCAGATCCCCCCTCTTCTGCTTCCCTGTAGTGGAAATTCACCCTGGGAGGTGCTGCTGCTCCCATCTAACTTTGGCATGACATCTGCCTGCTCAGACACAGTTTCCTCCTCAAGCTTGGCGCTGAGAAGAGCGTGACTGCACACCTTCCTAGGGAATGCGGGAGGACAGATGCTGTCTGAGGAGGCGGCTGGGAGTCCTTTCCCTCACTGGCACCCGGGGAACCTACAAGTACGCAGGCCTGTGTTAGTGTATTCTCAGAGCTCAGTGCTAATAAGAGTCTGTGGTGAGACCTTTCCCCAGAGGCTGTGATCTCCCAGGTGGCTGTTGCTTCTAAAACTGGCCCTCCGCTCTATTCTTCTTGAAGAGAAATCTCTTGGGAATATTCCGCTTAGAGGAACATTCAAGAACAGCAAGTAGCAATGGCTTCTTCATCTCAGAATGAAACTAACCTCAGTCCACCCTCAACAAAAGAGTATGAACAGCAAGAAGTGGTTCAGGAGAAGTTCTGTGTGTGACCTTGCCACATACAGGAATTTAAATCGTGCATTTTTTTTTTTGGATAGACACACAGGATTACATCTCTTAATATCGGATAACTGTTTTGCGAAGGGAGTGGATAATAATTGATTAGAATATAGAGGTTTTGTGATTTTTCTTATTTAAACCCACAGAAATAAAACAGGCTTCAGGGAACAGTATGATGTGGTGGCAAAGCACAGGAGTGAAAGACTTCATCTTTGTCAGTCCTCGCTACCTCTCCTCCTCATGATTGCACCGTTCTTTAGCTTTGTTATTTTTATGTTAGTTATCTTGCTAGCCATGTGTTCTCCTCTTGGTAAAATAGACATCATAACTAACAGTAATTGGTATCTTCGATTATGCACATTCTCTGAAGTTACTTTGCAGTATCTTGTTTAAAAACAGCAATGGGGCTGATAGCATTATCTTTGTTCACTAAATGAGAAGACTACATCTGAGAGAGATGAGATGAATTGTTTATTCTTGTGGAAGTCACTGGTGGCACTGCACCTTGATCTCTGGCCATCTGATGCTGGGGCCAGCACCCTCTCAAATATACCAGTCGTGATGGTCAAAGAGAGCCCCACCACCAATCATTACATTGTACCTCAACTGGGTCCCCAACTTCCCTGACTGTCAAGAACATTGAGTAGGTGGTCTTGAAGTTGTCCAATGAAAGGATTAATGCACTCCTGTCAAAAGTAGCTTTAAAATTCTGATTAGAAATCACTCTCTCTTGCACTGAATTTGTCTCAGGAAATAGAGAAAAGAGAAGCTGTTTAGAGACGTGGTTAAATCCCCAGGTTTGGCAGTCAAGCTGCCTGTGATTAAAGATTGGGTCTGATGTTTTATAGCTGGTTCAAAAATGGGAAAGGAGTACATCAAGGCTGTATACTGTTACCCTGCTTATTTAGCTTATAAGCAGAGGGCTGTTGTTGTTGTTTAGTCAACAACAACAACTTGAGCCACTTCCTTTCTTCTCTTGGCCCTTTGCCCTTGGTTGTTGTTGTTGTTCAGTCACCCAGTCATGTCTGACTCTTTGCAACCCCACGGACTGCAGCACGCCAGGCCTCTCTGTTCCTCACCATCTCCTGAAGTTTGCCCAAGTTCATGTCCATTGCATCAGTGATGCCATCCAACCATCTCTCATCCTCTGATGCCCTCTTCTCCTTCTGTCCTCAATCTTTCCCAGCATCACAGACTTTTCTAATGAGTCAGCTGTTCACAGCACATGACCAAAATGCTGTAATTTCAGCTTCAGCATCAGTCCTTCCAACGAGTATTCAGGTTTGATTTCCCTTAGGATTGATTGATTTAATCTCCTTGTTGTCCAAGGGACTGTCAGTAGTCTTCTCCAGCACCACAGTTCAAAGGCATTGATTCTTTGGTGCTCCGCCTTCTTTGGGGGCTTCCCTGGTGGCTCAGATGGTAAAGAGTCTGTTTGCAATGCGGGAGACCAGAGTTCAGTCCCTGGGTTGGGAAGATCCCCTGGAGAAGGAAATGACAACCCACTCCAGTATTCTTGTCTGGAAAATCCCATGGACAGAGGAGACTGGTAGGCTACATTCCATGGGGTCGCAAAGAGTCGGACACGACTGAGTGACATCACTTTCACTTTCCACCTTCTTTATGGTCCACCTCTCACAATCATACATGATCACTAGGGAGATCATAGCCTTGACTATACGGACTTTCGTTGGCAGAGTAATTTCTCTCCTTGCCTATGACTGAGCACATGCAATGCCAAAGGTGATTCCAACTTCCTCTATCCCACATGAAAAATTACTATCAAGTTTGATAGCGTCACTAATTCCACAGATCATGTAGAGACCTGACTGCACCAGCATCAGCACACCAAGAAGCCCACATTACATGTACGTCAAATCCCAGGTGAAGTATCATGGGCAAGAATCAGGAAATCTTTAGTAAATGAAATTCAGGGGACTTTTCCCTCAAAAATTGTTATTTTACAAATGAGAAAAGTGAGAATCAGAGAGATTTAAATAAATTTGTCCAAAATCAGAGTTTCACTCATTGGTTTTAATTGTTTCTAGAATTTCATTTCTGTATGCATTTCCCCACAAAGAAGAAAACAAGGAATCATTTTCCTTTCATAAAGAGAGAGAGAGAAAGACAGAAGCAAAGCAACAGAATTTATCTTTATGAAAGCAAATTCTGTAGATATTTTGCCAAAAAGGACACATAGTGAAAATGGATTAGTTCATTTGAGTGGTTTGTGGAAAATATATATTTCCCGAAGCAGGTGGTGCTATCAAAGTGAATAGGGAGAAAAATGTCGTGTATGAAAAATATTTTTTTCAAAATGCTATTTTTCAAGTCGAAAGGGAAATGACACAAAATCCTACCACTGACTCTGACAGCATATTCTAATGGGTTCTGGCTATATTTTAGAGAAACACACACCCACATACAAACAAACAAACATTTTCAAAAAGGATATGTATAGAAAACCCTGGAGGTTTTACATTTGTTAGACAGAAGGAAAAAAAAGAAAAGAAAGAAAGACAAACGGCCTGCCAGATAATGAGATGAGTGAGCAAGTAAGTCATTGGAAACTCACAAAATGCTCTTTTTGGAGACATTTCTAGCACTGTTGATATAGGCAGAGGAACATGGATAGAATAAGAAGCAAACCATTACCCCATGGGCATTTTAGCAAAATCGCAGAATTCAGCACTTAAAAAAAATAGCTCCATGGATTAATGTGCAAATTAATTTCCTTTTAGTGTATTTTTATCTTATTTTTTATTTTTTTCTTTTTAAACTAGTAGTAATTCAATTTAACAAACATTTACTGAGTTCTGGTCATAGAATGTGGTTTGAACCATAGTGGACATTAAAAGGCATTTGAAAAGACCAGAAACGATGGGAAAATGCACTCATTCAGTAGGAGAATTAGCCTATTCCATTATGTACTAAACTATATGTCAGTCTCTGCTTTCCATAGAAACCATGTAATTCATCATCCTCACGGGGATACTTTTTTCATCTTTCTATTGAAAGATAATCTACATACCCCAAAGTGCATATATCATAATTATACAGCCTCATGCCATTTTTCTCTGTGCTCATGGAGTTACCACTCTGTCTGTTGGAAGGGCCAGCCTATCTTTTTTTCCATCTGGACTTGGTGTTCTGTGTGACAGCCACAGTAACAGCTGTGCTGTCCACAGCCATTTAGAGAGCTGCTACTCACAGGAGGCCCCAGGGCAGGGTCACCCAGAGGGGAAAGGTGAGATTGCAAGCCCAGGGGCGCCCTGTTCTAAGGTTCTGCTTCCTCCTCTGACCCTCACTCACCTGGGCTTGTGGGCTCCAGGATGCAGCTGCTCTTCATTTCTAAGCATCCTGAGGACTCAAGTCTCAGCTCTTGAGTGTCACTCATCCTGATTCTGGCACATTCTCTAACAAATTTCCCCAATTCTTTTCATTTCTGCCATACAATTTAGTACCTAATTAAATATCTACATTTTCTGGTCACTGTTGCTTTGTAAGTAATTACATAATACAGCCCCTAGCAAATTGCAAGTACTAAGTGATTGAAATCCCTACTTGAACTTCCTTGCAGGGTTACACGAAGTCTTCCTAAGAGGGCTTAGGTCATTTTCCTGACAAATTTGAGCAGGGTCTTGCTCTTTAATCCTCATATGAGTAATGCATTGATGTCTGTGCAGTGTCTCAAGCTAGAACACTCAGAAATATCACAAATAATTTCACAAATCTCATGCTTAGTGTGCACTGAGGCACCATCTTGTTAGTTAAATATCCTAAATCTATAGTGATTATGGGGAGAAGGCAATGGCATCCCACTCCAGTACTCTTGCCTGGAAAATCCCATGAACAGAGGAGACTGGTAGGCTGCAGTCCATGGGGTCGCTAAGAGTCGGACACGACTGAGCGACTTCACTTTCACTTTTCACTTTCATGCATTAGAGAAGGAAATGGCAACCCACTCCAGTGTTCTTGCCTGGAGAATCCCAGGGACGGGGGAGCCTGGTGGGCTGCCATCTATGGGGTGGCACAGAGTCGGACATGACTGAAGTGACTTAGTAGTAGCATAGTAATTATGTGTATCGCTCTTCATTCTGTTCATAGCACCAATTGTCTTGCTGTTCACATGGTTTGTTTAACCCAGGGTACCAAGGCATGAGTTGAGAGGCTGGAAGGAAACTCCAGGAGCCATAGGAACTGCAGACACGTTTTTTCTCTCCTGGGGGGCATGGCAGCCATAACACAGCCTCTCTCCTGGCTGACGCAGCAACTGTAGCAGCAGCCACAACCTCACTATAATGTAGCCATAACATAGCCATGATGTAACCTCATATAACATAACCATGATGCCATTCCAATGTACACCCAACAGCAGGGCTTTCTTGGTGAAGCTCTTACAGGAATACCCCACAGAGTAGACTGCAACCAAGCGAGTACCTCATGACATGCATGCACAGTGACTCAAATGATCTCAGTTGTTACACAGTCATTATTTAGAAAACATGGGCTGAGAAAGCCTGAATATTCTGTCTTGGCTAACCTGCTCTTTCCCTACGCAATGTTTCCTCATCACCATAGCTAATATCCTCTCCTGGTTCGAATCATCAGTTCTTTTCCAGTCAATATGCTCTTCCCACCATGTTGAAGCCAGAGATGCCTTGTTAAAATGACAATGAAATTGATCTAAAGACCTGCTCGAAACTACAAATGACTCTTTTTTGGTGCCAATTCCACAATATGAAATTCAAGGTCTTTTATGACACCTTACCCAGAATACGCATTCCCAAATGCTTACCAGATTGAGATCAGAAAGGAGAGATAACTAACCTTGCTATATAACATCTTCCTTCTGTCAGTTGCTCAGTTGTGTTCGACTCTGTGACCCCATAGACTGTAGTCCACCAGATTTCTCTGTCCATGGGATTATCCAGGCAAGAATACTGGAATGGGTTGCCATTTCCTTCTCCAGGGTATCTTTCTGACCCAGGGATATAACCGGGTCTCCTGCACTGTGGGTGGTTTCTTTACAGCTGAGCCAATGGTGAAGCCCAACATCTTCCTTGGTGAGGCAAAACTTCAGATTAAATAGCTTCCTCTCCCAGGTTTTACTTAGCAAGCAGAAACAGTTTATAGCAATAAAGGCATTAATTAAGCAGAGTATGAGAAAATGTCAATGAGAATTGACAACTGTGACTTCTTACTTAAAATATTAAGTAAAAGTTGCTCTATGCCTTTCTCCTCCACCCTCTCCTCTTTCTTGCTCCTCCACTATTTGATTAAAGACACTAGAATGAAAACATCAATTCACTCTCGTTAGAGGGCAAGACATTGTGAATTAATGAAGTCAGATTTGTGGGCAGTTTGATTCAATTCTATTACTTTCAAGTACTTATGATAACTAGGTCTTAATCTTTCTGACATAGAGATCATTAGTTTCATTTAGCACATATGATATTGATCAGCTAAAAAGTCATTTGTAAGTTAGCAAAATATATATGTATATATACACATATATATAAATGCATATACATATATATATGCATTGTGTTTATAGTAAGTCTATATTTATCATTATTGGTTGAAGTAGTTTTTAAATATATGTGTGTTTGTGACTTTGGATTTTCAGAGCTTATTAACTGTTAACATCTTATGGCTCATTAACTATTAAAATACTTTGTTCCTTTGTGCTTTTAAGCATGTGCTTTATAACTCTCACTCCCCTATCTCTTGATAAAGAAATGGGATTTTTTAAAAATCAAATTTTAGTCATATCTCTTCTCAATTCGGTGGGATCTGAATTAAAAGATTTTACTACATGGAGTATCAAGTTAAAATAGAGACGCTATTTGGTGCAAGAGATCTCTAATGTGAGCCAAATTTCTTTCTGAGCTCAACGATGAGAGTTTTGAAGCTGTGTGTTACTGGCTGAAAATCTTGAGAACAACAGTGATATAAGCTTCATTATCTGGTGTCATGCTTATAGCAGTGAGGCTTTTGGTTTTAAATGGTATTTATTGAAAGCTAACCAGACTGTGAGCATTTAATTGAATATATCAATTTTCAGGAGACCAGAATTGTTGTGTTTGCTTAGAAGCTTGTTCCAGAGACTCCCCCCTACTCCAACACTAGAAATATGTAATAATTTTTTGTCTGAAAAAAAGCTTCAGGTAAAGCTGTAATTTGCTTCTGCAATCATATCAGTTACTCTGGCAAAATGCAACCCCAAATCTCACATGACAGTTTACAAATTAAAACCTGTAGAAATAATTAAAAAAGGAGATATGCACAGTAGTGCTACGTGGAAATGTAAAGCTTCAGCAGCCAGCCCAGTTGAGTGATAACTAGACGTGAGGCACAAACTAATTGTACTTATCTAGTTCTCTACTTCTCATAGCGAAACTGTGAGCATGGAGCTTCTGCAGCAGGAAGGAAAAGGATGTTCATGCTGTCTTGCTCTCTTAAAGGTTCACGGAATGAAAGAGAAACAGTAAGAGAAAAAACATGACAGTGCGAAATGTTAGCATTTTGGCATTAACTAAATTGTTGTGGAATTCTTTATCTTTTAAGTAGCTCCATACTCCTTTGCTTCTTTTGTATTCTACCCAATGACTGATTCAACAAAGGATTTTAGAGCAATTACCTGGTTTGACTTCATTAGTAACTTATTCTTCACACTGGACTTTTAATTCTCCAGAGCCAGATTCTATACTGTCTTTTTTGTTATTTGTTTTTTTATTTTTCTACACAACAAGCACATGCTTGGGCACATGATACACATCCAATAATTATTCAAAAAATTAAAGAATAAAGAGAGATATGTTTGTTTGTTTTTTGAATCATAATGGTTTTCTAATATACTATTGCTCAGCAGCCTTTTATTTATTTTTTTTCTTTTCTGGCTTTCTTTTTCTTTTTTTTTAAACAAATCTTTCTGCAACAAATCCAGATACAACTCTTAGGGTATCCCGGTGAGATTTTTTCCATCCCAGGGGCCTGGACCCGAACTGGAATAACTGTCAGCAGCAGCATTAATTGCCCCCCTTCTTGGAAGCCAGGGTGTGAAAATTGGTGTGGTGAAAGAGACTGAAATTTCTGTTCATCCCAAGAGGTAGCCGCTGGGGACCCGATGCAGCCCATTAGGGGGACAGCTGTGTGCAGGCAAGTTTCATATCTGTCTGAACAGCTCCTGCAGTCTGGGTAAATAAATACCTTAAATCCCTAGAGCCAGCAAACTTCTTCAGGATTTTCTCCTAATCTCGTGGAGCCTGATTGTGTCTGGGCCTAAGGCATTTTCTAATTGTGAGTAATTTACCTTTGGAAGCTCAGGAGCCTGCATCTCAGGGAGCGTGACCACTCAAGGATTCTGGAAGAGAATTGCTCATTTCCTCCTTAGTCCCTTTACAGGAACTCCTTCTGCTTCCTAGGAACCCTCACTTTCCCTTTAGGAGAAGATAAATAATATCCATCCTGTAAGAGTCAAAGCACAAAGCTCTTTTCAACCACCTGTTTCCACTAAGGACTTCTTCCTCTGAGATCCTGCTTCTCATATATCACTTAGTACTTTCCGCTGGACTTGGAAAATGTCCTTTCTGTTTCCCAGTCTGCATTGTGTTCTTCCAGTTCAGAATTCATGTTTCCGTAGCATGTCTAGTGCAATACTAGATACACTGAGGGTGCTAGTGCATAGCATGACTGATTCAGTTCAGTTCAGTTCAGTCGCTCAGTCGTGTCTGACTCTTTGTGACCCCATGAACCACAGCATGCCAGGCCTCCCTGTCCATCACTAACTCCTGGAGTTCACTCAGACTCATGTCTATCGAGTCAGTGATGCCATCCAGCCATCTCATCCTCTGTCGTCCCTTTCTCCTCCTGCCCCCAAAACCTCCCAGCATCAGTCTTTTCCAATGAGTCAACTCTTCGCATGAGGTGGCCAAAGTACTGGAGTTTCAGCTTTAGCATCAGTCCTTACAATGAACACCCAG